>NC_090416.1:13293672-13367872 GCF_036365525.1 Heterodontus francisci
TAGACAGCGAACCCTGAAATCAGGCCGAAGCCTGAGGAAGTGGTTAAGAGCAGCATCCTCCCGCCAGTGCAAATCACCACCACGACCACCACAGCCCCCCAGATAATGCTCAAGAACACACTAAATAACACGACTCCTTTCAAACGTAAGAAAGCGTGTCTTATTTTCAACTCTTGTGAACTTCTAGGCTCCTCAAGGTGTGAGGGATGTCACTGTTGGAGATTGGGGGTGGGGGGGCTGGTTTGAGGACAGAGGAGGGTGGGGGCTGCTCTCTGAATCCAGGTGGATTCCTCTCTCCCCGCTCAAGGCTCGATCGTCTCCATCTGGAGCAGTTGGTAAAGCTTGGTTGCTAACCTAATCTATCCCCTTTTTAAGCACTCTTGCTTAAAGAAGGAAGACCAGTTTGTTGACTTGAAGCCTATAATTAACAAACTGTTAATTGTATAGTAATTGCTTTTAATTTTATGCAGGCGTTGGACATTAACTGGGAATTTACTTAAGTCCCGATAAATAGACACAGACTGAAATTATGGTTATTGGGTTAGGAGATGAATGCCTGTAATGTGAAGCTCTGTAAATAAATATCAGTGTGTCTAAAGATTGGCTCCAGTTTTATCCTTCACCAGCTAGCTTTCTGAAATAGAACACAAAGAACCTTTCCAGTCTGTGGCTGAATTCTGACCTTGCCCTGTGTTTCTTGAACAGCGGTCAGAACCTGCAGCCCTGGAAGGGACAAAGCTCCACCTGAGCTGAACAGTACATTGTGCAATAAGTGATCGTAATGCTCTTGCAAAACGACATGGATCCTATTTTCCGTGTGCAATACCACGGGATTTTCATTGGTCTAATAAATTTAGTCTGTGGCGTGTTGCTGTGTTATTAATGATTTTCCTTTTCTCTCTTCCCTGCCCCCCCCCCCCCCCCGCCTTTCCGTGACAGTGCCTGAAAACAATATGAATAATGGAGTTCCCATCCCAATGGATTGTCCAAAATGCAACATTCATTTCAACATCTTGGAGTCCTTAAAAGTTCACATGGCTGTAAGTTACTTCTGGGTCCATGTCACCTTTAACCAAAGCAGAAAGGCTGCAGTTTTGTTTTAAAGTTTGTCATTGGGGATGTGAGTGTCACTGGCAAGGCCAGATTTATTGCCCATCCCTAATTGCCCCTTGAGAAGGTGGTGGTGAGCCACCCTCCTGAACCGCTGCAGTCCATGTGGGGTAGGTACACCCACAGTGCTGTTAGGGAGGGAGTTCCAGGATTTTGACCCAGCGACAATGAAGGAATGGTGATATAGTTCCAAGTCAGGATGGTGTGTGACTTGGAGGGGAACTTGCAGGTGGTGGTGTTCCCATGCCCTTGTCCTTCTAGTTGGTAGAGGTCACGGGTTTGGAAGGTGCTGTTTCAGGAGCCTTGGCGAGTTGCTACAGTGCATCTTGTAGATGGTACGGTACAGAATTACCCTTTCTTCCCCTCTCCCACGGGTTTGGTAGGCTGGGGTGACCTACTGTCATCCCAAGCAAGAAATTTGGGGCTCCCTTGGCAGAATTGCAAGGGAGACCATTGATGGCTTGTTTGAGAGTTGTAGCTCCTCCACTGGTAGTACAAAGAGAGGTGAAGTGAAAGTCTAGTTGTTGATTGTTTTCTCACAGCACATTTCCCTTTCTCCAGTACTGCTGCCCCCAGCTGCTGAATCCGACGCCCGCCAAGAGCCCTCAGCAGCAACCCCACCCAGCCCCACCCCCACCTCCACCCACACCCCCAACCCCACCAACACCACAGCAGCAGCCGCCGGTCAAACTAGCTGTGCCCGTCCAAGGCAAGCTGATCATGCTGGTGGATGATTTCTACTATGGGAGAGATGAGGGCAGCACCTATCAGATGCTTCACGAAATGAAGACCAGCACAACCTTCAGATGCCTCAGCTGCTTGAAGAGACTGAAGAACAATATCAGGTACTTTCTGATGTGTGTGTGTGTACTGTCTTTCTCTGTCTGTCTGTCTGTCTCTCTCTGTCTCTCTGTCTCTCTCTCTCTCTCTGTCTCTCTCTCTCTCTCTCTCATTCTCTCTCTGCCCATCTGACACTGTCCCTATCTGTCTGTCTCTGTCTCTCTCTCTCTGTCTCTCTCTCTCTCTCTGTCTCTCTCTCTCTCTCTGTCTGTCTCTCTCTCTGTCTGTCTCTCTCTCTGTCTGTCTGTCTCTCTCTCTCTGTCTGTCTCTCTCGCTCGCTCGCTTGCTCTCACTCTCTTGCTTGTTCTCTCTCTCTATCTCTCTCCCCATCTGACACTCTCTCTCTGTCTCTGTCTGTCTCTCTCTCTGTCTCTCATTTTTAACTTGGGATCTGCATTGCTGGGACTTCTGTTTGGGATCAGGAGACTTGGGGACATGGTTTTAATGAGAAGGCAGCATAATGAGGTGATGGGATTGAGGTCAGGTGTAGCACTATAATTGTTGGTTGGGTTTGATGCATTACTGCCTTTTGAGGGCTTTGTTGTTGGCACGCTACAGACTTGGGTTCAATGCTGCACTAGAGTTGATCAGTCATCAGCGCGCTCGCTGGCTCTTCTTCTGATGGGTGGGGGTTTCACGTCGGTTAGCGAAGGAGGGTTATATTTGCAACCAGCAGCAGTTAGCTGGGTAAGTGCCCGGATCACTGTATCTGATAGTTTTGGGCAAGTTGAGATGCAAGTTAGAGGTGTTGGCAGGTGGGGTGTTGGGAGTTGTGGGGGTTATATGCACAAACAGCTCAGAGTCTCTATGCAAGGCACCAAGGGCGAAAGAGATTGGAGGCCAGAGGAGAGAAATCAGGAAAGTTGGTGACCATCCGGAAAGCTGAGTTTCTAACAGCTTGTAGATTGGACGAGATGGGGAGGACTGAGGGAAATTGGGGCAGTGCACAGTTCTGAAATCCTGGGATCAGATCAAATGTTAAACAGTCTGAGACGGTTACTCTGCCTCATCTCTGAGGAACAAGGTGAAAAAGTTGCACACAAGCCTGTGATAAGCTGACATTAGTCTTGAGGTTCCAACACTTCTACGTTGTTGGGGAAAGGGTAGACCATCGGTAGATGAAGAGTTCTGCAGCTTTGACATTCTGAGTCTGGGGCAGTGTGTACGCTGTGTGTTTTTTTTGTTGTTGCTGTGATTACATCTAAGCGTTGACCTTAAATTGCTGCAGATTTATGAACCACATGAAGCACCATCTCGAGCTGGAACAGCAGAACGATGAAAGTATTGAGAACCACACTACTTGCCAGCACTGCTTCCGCCAGTACGCCACTCCTTTCCAGCTGCAGTGCCACATTGAAAATGTGCACAGCCCCTACGAAACCACCAGTAAGTGCCTTTTCCCACTCCCCCCCTCGCCCCCCCCCCCCCCCCCCCCCCCCCCGCCACCCCCCACCCTCACCATTTCCCTTCCCCATGTCTGGTGTGAGGGAACCCTGGAGCAGCCGAGCCAGAAGGTCGTGGGGTTCACATCCCACGCCAGGTCTTCAGCACCAGAAACAAGGCTGACACTCCAGCGCTGCCCTGTCGGAGGTGCCATCTTCCGGATGAGACATTAAACTGAGGCCCCGTCTGCCCTATCGGGTGGGTGTAAAAGATCCCACTATTGGGGGAAGAGTGGGGTTGGGGGTAGGGGGGGTGGGAAAGTTCGCCTCAGTGTCCTGAGGCCCAATATTTGTCCCTCAACCAACATCACTTAAAAAAAAAAGATGATCTGGGTCATTATCACATTGCTGTTTGTGGGATCTTGCTGTGCGTAAATTGTGTGTGTTTCCTACATTACAACAGTGACCACACTTCCAAAAGGGCTTCATTGGCTGTAAAGCGCTTTGGGACGTCCTGAGGTCATGAAAGGTGCTCTAGAAATGCACGTCTTTCTTTCTAAGACTAGAGGTATTTTAGGTGTGATATTGTGGGTTTTTTTCTCAAGTCTGTCGTTATCTGCTTCACTCTGATTGCAGCAAAGTGTAAGATCTGTGAGCTGGCATTTGAAACGGAACAGCTTTTCCTCCAGCACATGAAGGACACCCACAAACCAGGAGAAATGCCGTATGTCTGTCAGGTAAAGCTCCTTCCTCACACTGGGAGGCTTTTCCCCTTGCTTGGAGAGTCTAGAACGAAGGGTCACAATCTCAGGATAAGTGGAGGAGGGGTGGCCTTTTCGGACCGAGATGAGGAGAAATTTCTTCACTCAGAGGGTTGTGAATCTTTGGAATTCCCTACCCCAGAGGGCTGTGGCTTCTCAGTCGTTGAGTATGTTCAAGACTGGGATCGATAGATTTTTGATCACTAAGGGAATTGAGTGATGTGAGGCTTGGGTGGGAAGTGGAGTTGAAGGTAAGGGTCCGCTGTGATCTTGTTAAATAGTGGAGCAGGCTCAAGGGCCTGAATGGCCCCTCCTTAATTCTTCCACATGAGAAATTCTCACCAGCGTCATTGCTGTAAGTGTGGCCAAGTTGGTGACGCACTCTCCCACGGACCTGAAGATTAGATTAGATTAGAGATACAGCACTGAAACAGGCCCTTCGGCCCACCGAGTCTGTGCCGAACATCAACCACCCATTTATACTAATCCTACACTAATCCCATATTCCTACCAAACATCCCCACCTGTCCCTATATTTCCCTACCACCTACCTATACTAGTGACAATTTATAATGGCCAATTTACCTATCAACCTGCAAGTCTTTTGGCTTGTGGAAGGAAACCGGAGCACCCGGAGAAAACCCACGCAGACACAGGGAGAACTTGCAAACTCCACACAGGCAGTACCCGGAATCGAACCCGGGTCCCTGGAGCTGTGAGGCTGCAGTGCTAACCACTGCGCCACTGTGCAGTCCGAGCCCCACTCTAGTACTTCAGCTGGTAGACTGACAGTGCAGTGCAGTACTAATGGGAGTGCTGCACTGTTGTACTGCTGTCTTTTAAATGATGCTTTAAACATCGACTGTGCCTGATAGGCACATAGGATCTTCAATGTCTGTTTGCAAAAGCAGGAATTCTTCATTTCTCCCTCAGCCAGACCCACTAAGAGCGGATTAAATGGTCATTGTCTCATTGTAGTCTGCGGACGTCGTTGGCACAAAATGGCTGATGTGTTGCCTACACTTCAGAGTAATTCATTCTGGAAAGCGCTTTGTGCATCTCCAAGGGACACGATAGGGCGTCACACAAATGTATTGTTTGGCTCCCTTTTCTTTGCTAAGGGCATTGATTTGTTGTGGGACCTCGGGGTCCGGGACGTTAAACCGATGTGATGGATGATTTATCCGGTCTCTGTAAAGGAGGTGGCAGGACCACAGTAGAAATACTTGAGAGAGAGAGAGAGTGCACTCCAGCTGAGTGCATAAAAGGTTTCACATAACTTCCTTGCTTTTGTAGTCTATGCCTCTATTTATAAAACCAAGAGTTAAGCGCACCAAATTTGTATGCAGGGCTCCTTGGGCTGGGTGGGGTAGGTGTGCCCACTGCGATGGAAGACGTGGGTGTTGGGTAATCCCTTGCTTATTCGGGTGGGCGGGCGGGTTGGAAGTTTCCTATCGACCGTTAAGTGGTTGAGTCTGATGCACGCTGGTACATGTTTTATTTTATTCCTGTAGGTGTGTGAGTATCGCTCATCGGTGTATTTAGAAGTGGATAACCATTTCCGAATGATTCACGAAGACACTAAGAACTTGCTCTGTCCGTACTGTTTCAAAGTGCTGAAGAACAGTAGTGCCTACCAGCAACACTACATGAAGCACCAGGTGAGTGCGTCCGCAATGTTAGCTGCCGTAACAGATAGTCAAGTTAGCACTAGCTGCAGGAATTGGGCAAAATTCAGATCACAGCTCCCAGGAGCTTCCAGGTTCCAATCCTGAGCCGAATTATCCGTCTTGGCTTGCACTTGAGTTGTGAGCCGCAAGGCGAGGGCCAGGGAGGGGCTGCCGCCGTGGGTGATGGCCTCTTCAAGGAGGGGAAGGGGTGAAAGTGTCCAGCACTGCTGACCCCCAGTCATCCCGAACGGGGAAAGGCACGTGTTTTATTACTCTTCCTTTTCTACTCCCGTCGTGCTATCCAGTCAAGTTTTTTTTTTTTGGCTTTTCCTTAATCGTCTTTGTCTTGTTTCAGAAGAAGAGCGTCTACCCCTGTAACAAGTGCAGACTCCAGTTCATCAGCGCCAAGGAGAAAATGGAACATAAGGTTGAACACCACAAGACATTTAAGAAGCCAAAACAGCTGGAAGGACTGCAGCCTGGGACCAAGGTCAGGAACATAGTTGTAATCATTTACCCTCCCTCCCTCCCGCCCGCCACCATTTTCCATGCACTGATGCATAATGGCCTTGATACTGTTTTGGAGCAGAGGTGTCAAATCATTGACGTACAAAGCCTGATGGAAAACTGATTGTCGGAAGTGTGTTTAGACAGGATAGACTCGTCTCCAGCGGTGCAACCCCTGGGAGTGAAGACCTTCCGATGAAATGGGGTTAGAGGCCAGGGGCTAACTGGGGCCAGTGGTAGTTCAAGTCTCTATTATTATAAATTCCTGTGGCCACATTTACGATGGAAAGGACCCATGTAAACTTGTCACGCAGTAATTGCACCTTCCGCCGGTGGCCGTAGCATAGTCAACACCACTTGGCACAGTGTGTACCGTCCCATCCACCCGCCCATTTCCGCACACTTTTCTATCGGCAATACTTGCAAGATGGTTAGTGGAGGCACCCCTGCCTGATTTCCTCATCCTCTTTCTCCCCCACCCCCGTCACCTCGACATGGATTCCCCTCCCTAGACGGGGAGCGCTTGGGGCGTAGATCATTCCAAGCGCTACCGCATCACAGACCTTGGGGTCTTTTCACAGCATTGTACAGCAGCACCGAAAGGGGCCAGTCGGCCCCTCGTGCCTGTGCCAGCTCTTTCAAAGAGCTATCCAATTAGTCCCACTCTCCTTGCTCTTTCCCCCCACAGCCCTGCAAATGTTTCCGTTTCAAGTATTCTGCCTTGCTCAATACCACTCCGGGTAGCATGTGTTTCCCAGTGAGCCATGAAGGGAAGTGGATCGCATTTTCCACTTACACGTCACTATTTAATCTTTTCCATTCCTCCTTTCAGGTTACAATAAGGACCTCGATGGGCCAAGCACGGGCCACTGGAGGAGCCAATCAGGAGGTCCCAACCCGGAAAGTCTATCCCCCAGTGTTGCCTGCAAAAGCACAGGAGCCCCCAGCCTGCTCGACCGTTCACACAGTCGCTCCGGTCCCCAAACCGGTAGCCAAACCGGAGAAGAAGAAGGTCGTGGAGAGGATGAGCCCACTGCTGATAGACATGCAGGAAATCAGGTGCCCGCCTTGTGTTCTGTTAATGTGTGCTGGAGCTCGTGCACAAGACATGAGAGCCGCGAGGGACGCAGGTTTATTCATTTTTTAAATTTCTTTGACCACAGCTGCCTTCAGCTGCATTGCTAATTTCTGAGTGAGCATCTGCAGGCTCTTCAGCTGCATGTGGACATTCTGGAAAAACCAATTCCTTCCTCTGCCAACCTCCCTGTACATTAAAGGTCACAAGACAAGCTTGTCAGAAGCCTGTTCGAACGTGTGTCTTGGAGTCAGGCCACGGCTCAGTGGGTCGCTCTCTCACCTCCTTGAGTCAGAAGGTTGTGGGTTCAAGTTTTACTGCAGAAACAGGAGCCGATAATTCAGGCCGACACTCCCAGTGCCGGTACTGAGGGAGTGCTGCACTGAACCGTGGCCTCAGTTGCCCTCTCGGTGGATGTAAAAGAGGGTTGTCCAGTTTTGCGCGTGGGGGACCACATTACAGTTTTTGTCTTACATAGAGGGCCAGTGAGACAATTTCAAAAAGATAAAAGTATTTAAAATTTATCTTACTATTAAACAAAACAACAACAAATGTGCATTTTTGTGAACAAGCTTTTATTGACTTACTTTCTGATCACTATGTTGGACACTGATTTATGAGACTCCTGGCACTTATTGCTTGCACAAGTAGATCATGTTTGCCCACACACTTGTTATAGCAATGCGGAGTGTTCCGGATAAATGTCCCTTCTGTCAGGAGTGATCTTGATCTCTCGCACGCCCTCGCTCGATCTCTCTCGCTCTCGCTCGCGCGCACTCTTGCTCTCACGTGCTCTCTCTCTCTCTCTCTCCCCCCCGCGCTCTCTCTCTCTCTCTCTCCCCTCTCTCTCTCTCTCCCCGCGCTCTCTCTCTCTCTCACCCGCGCTCTCTCTCTCTCTCTCCCCCGCGCTCTCTCTCTCTCTCTCTCCCCGCGCCTCTCTCTCTCTCTCTCTCCCCGCGCTCTCTCTCTCTCTCTCTCCCCGCGCTCTCTCTCTCTCTCTCTCCCCGCGCTCTCTCTCTCTCTCCCCGCGCTCTCTCTCTCTCCCCGGCGCTCTCTCTCTCTCTCCCCGCGCGCTCTCTCTCTCTCTCCCCGCGCGCTCTCTCTCTCTCTCTCCCCGCGCTCTCTCTCTCTCTCTCCCCGCTCTCTCTCTCTCTCTCCCCGCGCTCTCTCTCTCTCTCTCCCCGCGCTCTCTCTCTCTCCCCGCGCTCTCTCTCTCTCTCCCCGCGCTCTCTCTCTCTTCCCCGCGCTCGCTCGCTCTCTCTCCCCGCGCTCTCTCTCTCTCTGCCCGCGCTCTCTCTCTCTCTGCCCGCGCTCTCTCTCTCTGTCTCCCCGCGCTCTCTCTCTCTCTCTCCCCCGCGCTCTCTCTCTCTCTCTCCCCGCGCTCTCTCTCTCTCTCTCCCCGCGCTCTCTCTCTCTCTCTCCCCGCGCTCTCTCTCTCTCTCTCCCCGCGCTCTCTCTCTCTCTCTCCCCGCGCTCTCTCTCTCTCTCTCCCCGCGCTCTCTCTCTCTCTCTCCCCGCGCTCTCTCTCTCTCTCTCCCCGCGCTCGCTCTCTCTCTCTCCCCGCGCTCGCTCTCTCTCTCTCCCCGCGCTCTCTCTCTCTCTCTCCCGCGCTCTCTCTCTCTCTCTCCCCCGCGCTCTCTCTCTCTCTCTCCCCGCGCTCGCTCTCTCTCTCTCCCCGCGCTCTCTCTCTCTCTCTCCCCGCGCTCTCTCTCTCTCTCTCCCCGCGCTCTCTCTCTCTCTCTCCCCGCGCTCTCTCTCTCTCTCTCCCCGCGCTCTCTCTCTCTCTCTCCCCGCGCTCTCTCTCTCTCTCCCGCGCTCTCTCTCTCTCCCCGCGCTCTCTCTCTCTCTCTCCCCGCGCTCTCTCTCTCTCTCTCCCCGCGCTCTCTCTCTCTCTCTCCCCGCGCTCTCTCTCTCTCTCTCCCCGCGCTCTCTCTCTCTCTCTCCCCGCGCTCTCTCTCTCTCTCTCCCCGCGCTCTCTCTCTCTCTCTCTCCCCGCGCTCTCTCTCTCTCTCTCTCCCCGCGCTCTCTCTCTCTCTCTCCCCGTGCTCTCTCTCTCTCCCCGCGCGCTCTCTCTCTCTCTCTCCCCGCACGCTCTCTCTCTCTCTCTCCCCGCGCTCTCTCTCTCTCTCTCTCCCCGCGCTCTCTCTCTCTCTCTCCCCGCGCTCTCTCTCTCTCTCTCCCCGCGCTCTCTCTCTCTCTCTCCCCGCGCTCTCTCTCTCTCTCTCCCCGCGCTCTCTCTCTCTCTCTCCCCGCGCTCTCTCTCTCTCTCTCCCCGCGCTCTCTCTCTCTCTCTCCCCGCGCTCTCTCTCTCTCTCTCCCCGCGCTCTCTCTCTCTCTCTCCCCGCGCTCTCTCTCTCTCTCTCCCCGCGCTCTCTCTCTCTCTCTCTCCCGCGCTCTCTCTCTCTCTCTCTCCCCGCGCTCTCTCTCTCTCTCTCTCCCCGCGCTCTCTCTCTCTCTCTCTCCCCGCGCTCTCTCTCTCTCTCTCTCCCCGCGCTCTCTCTCTCTCTCTCTCTCCCGCGCTCTCTCTCTCTCTCTCTCTCCCCGCGCTCTCTCTCTCTCTCTCCCCGCGCTCTCTCTCTCTCTCTCTCTCCCCGCGCTCTCTCTCTCTCTCTCTCTCCCCGCGCTCTCTCTCTCTCTCTCTCTCCCCGCGCTCTCTCTCTCTCTCTCTCTCCCGCGCTCTCTCTCTCTCTCTCTCTCCCCGCGCTCTCTCTCTCTCTCTCTCTCCCCGCGCTCTCTCTCTCTCTCTCCCCGCGCTCTCTCTCTCTCTCTCCCCGCGCTCTCTCTCTCTCTCTCCCCGCGCTCTCTCTCTCTCTCCCCGCGCTCTCTCTCTCTCTCTCCCCGCGCTCTCTCTCTCTCTCTCCCCGCGCTCTCTCTCTCTCTCTCCCCGCGCTCGCTCTCTCTCTCTCCCCGCGCTCTCTCTCTCTCTCTCCCCGCGCTCTCTCTCTCTCTCTCCCCGCGCTCTCTCTCTCTCTCTCCCCGCGCTCGCTCTCTCTCTCTCCCCGCGCTCTCTCTCTCTCTCTCCCCGCGCTCGCTCTCTCTCTCTCCCCGCGCTCTCTCTCTCTCTCTCCCCGCGCTCTCTCTCTCTCTCTCCCCGCGCTCTCTCTCTCTCTCTCCCCGCGCTCTCTCTCTCTCTCCCCGCGCTCTCTCTCTCTCCCCGCGCTCTCTCTCTCTCCCCGCGCTCTCTCTCTCTCTCCCCGCGCTCTCTCTCTCTCTCCCCGCGCTCTCTCTCTCTCTCTCCCCGCGCTCTCTCTCTCTCTCTCTCCCCGCGCTCTCTCTCTCTCTCTCTCCCCGCGCTCTCTCTCTCTCTCTCTCCCCGCGCGCTCTCTCTCTCTCTCTCCCCGCACGCTCTCTCTCTCTCTCTCTCCCCGCGCTCTCTCTCTCTCTCTCCCCGCGCTCTCTCTCTCTCTCTCCCCGCGCTCTCTCTCTCTCTCTCCCCGCGCTCTCTCTCTCTCTCTCCCCGCGCTCTCTCTCTCTCTCTCCCCGCGCTCTCTCTCTCTCTCTCCCCGCGCTCTCTCTCTCTCTCTCCCCGCGCTCTCTCTCTCTCTCTCCCCGCGCTCTCTCTCTCTCTCTCTCCCCGCGCTCTCTCTCTCTCTCTCTCCCCGCGCTCTCTCTCTCTCTCTCTCCCCGCGCTCTCTCTCTCTCTCTCTCCCCGCGCTCTCTCTCTCTCTCTCTCTCCCCGCGCTCTCTCTCTCTCTCTCTCTCCCCGCGCTCTCTCTCTCTCTCTCTCTCCCCGCGCTCTCTCTCTCTCTCTCTCCCCGCGCTCTCTCTCTCTCTCTCTCTCCCGCGCTCTCTCTCTCTCTCTCTCTCTCTCTCTCTCTCTCCCCGCTCTCTCTCTCTCTCTCTCTCTCCCCGCGCTCTCTCTCTCTCTCTCTCTCCCCGCGCTCTCTCTCTCTCTCTCTCTCTCTCTCTCTCCCCGCTCTCTCTCTCTCTCTCTCTCTCCCCGCGCTCTCTCTCTCTCTCTCTCTCCCCGCGCTCTCTCTCTCTCTCTCTCTCCCCGCGCTCTCTCTCTCTCTCTCTCTCCCCGCGCTCTCTCTCTCTCTCTCTCTCCCCGCGCTCTCTCTCTCTCTCTCTCTCCCCGCGCTCTCTCTCTCTCTCTCTCTCCCCGCGCTCTCTCTCTCTCTCTCTCTCCCCGCGCTCTCTCTCTCTCTCTCTCTCCCCGCGCGCTCTCTCTCTCTCTCTCTCCCCGCGCTCTCTCTCTCTCTCTCTCTCCCCGCGCTCTCTCTCTCTCTCTCTCTCCCCGCGCTCTCTCTCTCTCTCTCTCTCTCCCCGCGCTCTCTCTCTCTCTCTCTCTCCCCGCGCTCTCTCTCTCTCTCTCTCTCCCCGCGCTCTCTCTCTCTCTCTCTCTCCCCGCTCTCTCTCTCTCTCTCTCTCCCCGCGCGCGCTCTCTCTCTCTCACAGTTGTAGCGAGTAGGAGCGCTCAGCACAGCAGCTTTGTGTTTGGTCAGTCTTTTTTAAAAATCCCAAGCCCGTTTCCGAGCTGACAGGTGCTGGCTGACGGGGCTTTTAAAAATGTCGGAACCCACCCGGAAAACCCCGAATCTGTCCAAAGTGGGGAAGCCGCTGTTGCTCTCATGCAGCAGCTGTCAGCTGTGAAACTGACTTGCGATTTCTTTTGAAAAGCCGGTCCGGAGGAAGAAGCCAATGGGAAATTTCTCATCTCTGAAATATATCCGCAGGTTGGATGGAAACCTTTGGCAGGTCGGATCCTGACCCGCGGGTCGTACGTTGAATAACCCTGGTGTAAAAGATCCCGTGGCCACAGTTGGAAGGACAGCAGGGGGAGTTCTCCCTGGTATCCTGGGGCCAATAATTATCCTGATCTAATATTAATGAAAACAGAAAACCTGGTCATGATCACATTGCTGCTTTTTGGAGCTTGCTGTGCACAAAATAGTTTCCTACATTACAGCAGTGACTGCACTTTAGAAGTACTTCATTGGCTGTAAAGGGCTTTGAGACATCCTGATGATGTGAAAGGCGCTATAGAAATGCAAGTTCTTTTTTTTTTTACTGTGAACATTTACCCATCGGGTGAGCTGGGTTTGGTTTTATCTGTAAGCCAATCTCGGCTTCTATTTCAGTGTGAAACACTCCTGCTTTGACCCACCCACTGCTGTCTTGAGAGTTTAACTTTTCCTTTTCTCTCCCCCTTCGAACTGACAGGAAACTGTACAGTAACCAAGTCTGCTTGGAGTGTAACTTCGACATCACCAATATCAACAACATCAGCAACCATTTCCCCACTTACGTTCACTGCTCCCGCTGTCGGTACAGCACCAGCTGCAGTCGGGCCTATGCCGATCACATGATCAGGTAGGAGAACCCGCAGTTTTGCCGCCGTCGGACTTGGAAACCAGCAGCTGCAGAACACGCAAAAAAAAACTGTTCCGTTTTAACCATTTGAAAAAAATGTTTTTAAATGTTGCATTTTTTTGGGGAAGCTGGATAAGTAAATGAGGAGAAAGGAATAGAAGGATATGGTGATGGGGGTAGGATGACGAGGGGGTGGGAGGAGGCTCGTGTGGAGCAGAAACACCAGCACGGAGCAGATGGGCCGAATGGCCTGTTGCTGTGCTGTGCAACTCTATACGTTTGAGCCTTATGCACGACACCTATCTGATAATACATTAAAAGCCATCAGCTCCACCCCTGTTAGTTTAAACTCTCTGCTGTTTGGAACCACTTTATTCAACACTATTAACTCGAGCTTCGAAATGTTTCACCTTTTGCTTTGCACACAAGCTGAATTGGCGCACCATCATAAAACATCCTTCTCCCACCCTCAAGAATAAAATCGAGCTAACATGTTTACATCTCTGCGGATCACAGGATCAGGAGTAGGCCATTCAGCCCATCGAGCCTGCTCTGTCATTCAGTTAGATCATGGCTGATCATCTACCTCAGTGCCACTTACCCGTCCTATCCCCAGATCCCATGATCTCATTAGTATCTTGATATCTATTGATTTCTGCCTCGAACATGCCCAATGATTGAACATCCACAGAGTCACCACCCTCTGAGTGAAGAACTTACTTCTCATCTCAGTCTTAAATGGCCTACCCTTTATTCTGAGACTGCGTCCCCTGGTTCTAGACTCACCAACCAGGGGAAACATCCCATCCACATCCACCCTGTCACGCCCTGTAAGAATTTTGTAAGTTTCAGTGAGATCACCTCTCATTCTTTGAAACTCGAGAGAATACAGGCCCGCAATCTCTGCTCATAAGACGATCCCGCCATTCCAGGGATTAGTCCGGTGAACCTCCGTTGCACTCCCTCTGTGCCAAGTATATCCTTCCTTAGATATGGAGACCAAAACTGTACACAATATGCCACGTGTGGTCTCACCAGTGCTTTATACAATTGCAGCAAGACGTCTTTACTCCTGTACTCAAATCCCCTTGCAATGAAGGCCAACATACCATTTCAACACTTCCCAACCTCTCGCTATTTAAGAAATACTCTGCCTTTCTGTTTTTTCCACCAAAGTGGATCACATCACACTTATTCACGTTATATTCCGTCTGCCGTGTTCTCGCCCATTCATCAAGCCTGTGCAAGACCCCTCGAAGCCGCCTTGCATCCTCTTCACAACTGACATTCCCTCCCAGTTTTGTGTCATCCACAAATTTGGAAATATTTGGTCCCCATAGAGGCTGTGAACAGCTGTGGCCCCAGCACTGAACCGAGTGGTACCCCTCTTCTGCTAAAAGGAATCTTTAAATTTACTGCCTCATTCAAATGTGTCTTATTAATAATAAATCACATTCGTTTTTTCATTTTAATATATTTCCCTGAATTTCTGCTTTTCCAAGTTTTGTATCATCTGTGGAATTTGAAATTATGTCAATGTACTCCAGTCCAGGTCGTTACTGTATATTAAATATACCTGGCCCTCTGCTTCTATCAATGACCTATTTCAATATTCTTGGGATGATGTTAATACAGCTCCTCTTTATCCTACAGTTACCACACTCAACGCGGAAAGCCAAAATACTTGATGTTTGGAAAAGTGAAGAAAAGGTAATTAGTTGCAGCTTCGGCTCTGATTCAAGACCGACATTTTGTGACAGTTTAAGAAACCGTCTTTCGGCTCTGTCCCTAACTGCATAAGTTTTTGCAAAGAATCTACTGAAAAGCTGCCTTTTGCCAACAGTTTGTGTGAACGGTAGCGTCAGTGTGTGCAGGAGGAAAGCTGGCTTCACCTTTCAGCTTGGGCTCTCCTTCAGTGTCTCGGCAGACGGAGCCTTGCAGACCTCGAGCCCCAGTCTGTGCCAAGAGCTGAGCTTGCCTGGAGTGGTACGGGCGCGACATGGCCCTCTCCCTCTACTCCTCGGACTGGTGAGGGTAAATGGCCCAGCCTTCCCACGCTTGATTGCTCCGCAGCAAGCTGTGCTGGAAATGCTGTGGGGATAAGGCGGACTCCCTTGGTGGCTCCACTCCGCTATTGAAGAATCCACTGACCTCTTGCTGTCTGGGTGTGAATAAATCACGTACGTGGGTGAAGTTAAATTGGGCCCCGTTAGGAAGTACTGATCCCACCTTCCACCTGCTCAGTGGGGAGGCCTGCTGCGCTGATGCTATGGATGTAAACCATCATCCCAGGGTCCCACAGGTTGTTACTGCACTGCTAAGCTCAATATTCAATGGAAAGCTGCCACCCGATGCTCTTGTTTTGAAACCCCTCACAACCTGCGGACTCTCTCCATCAGGTAGCACGTGTCAAGCGTGGCCATTTCGGTGAAGTAACGGAGGGCAGATGTTAAGAAAGAGCTTGCATTTCTATAGCGCCTTTCACGACTTCAGGACATCCCAAAGCGCTTGACAGACAATTTAATTACTTTTGTAAAAGTGTAGCAGATACAGCTGCCAATTTGTGCACAGCAAGCTCCCCCAAACGGCAGTGTCATGGTGTCCAGATTCTCTGCTCTTTAGTGATGTTGGTTGAGGGATAAGTACTGGCCCCAGGACACCGGGGAGAGCTCCACCCCCCTCGGTTTAACTGCAAGACAGCACCTCCGACAGTGCAGCACTCCCTCAGTGCTGGCACCAGGAGTATTAGCCTGAATTTTGTGCTCCAGTCTCTGGAGTGGGACACGAGCGTGCAACCTCCTGACTCAGAGGCAAGAGAACGACCCACTGAGACCCGACTGATATCTCAAGGTTCACTCTTGTGATTTAATTTGCTTTTTGTGATTGGCATAAATTGTGGAGAGATGACATTGCTCTCCCCACCCCGTCCCCCCACCAACAGGACTAACCTCTGCTTCTTGACAGTGGCGTTCTGCTCGCTTGCTCATCCTGCACGTTTACAGTCGATAAAGGAGATGGAGATGAGATGGCTCAGCACCTAGATCAGAACCAAGAGCACGGACCCTGTCGCTTTGTGACTTTTTCAGGTAAGCATCCCAGCTGCTGCTGTGGGATCCCGACCAGAGTTTCCGTCGTTACTCTGACCCGAATAAAATGTTCTACTGTAGCACAGCCTCTCAGGAGCTTAGTGGGGTGCAGTCAGGAATGTTCTCTCGATTTACAAACATGCTGAAACATCAGTTTATTTTTGATAGCGGTGAAAGAAAATTAATACTTTTCTCCAGGAAGATCCACCTGAAGAGTTAATCACCCATGCCTACCCCTCCTTACTTTCTGTCTGTCCTTCTCTCTTGTGTGTGTCTCTCTCTCTCTCTCGTTCCCTCTCTTCCTCTGGAGTGGAGCCATTGATCGTTGGTAATCTGCTTTCCTGTTTCAGTCAGCATTTGTTAGTAATTTCCTCATTGATATATCTGGAGTTCTCCTGGGGTTTGTCACCCCCTGTAGTTGCTCGGGATGGGGAGAGAGGAAATACCAGAGCTTCGGGCCTGGGGGAGGTGGGGGGTTGGTGACGGGAGCGGACTGTCGAGCACGGCCACCAATGGTTGTGCCCGTTCCCACCAATCTCAAACGAGCTGTGACCCGAACAGATCTTAGAAACAGCCCTTTCGAAACCTCCAGACACAGACAACTCACACAGTGCAAGTGATAAATATAAGCAAACAAGTCTCGCGTGTCCTTGGTTTCAGTGGGGCTGTAGTGGGGCAGTCACATCCTTTAACTGGAGTCAGTCTAAGGCCCGATTGAGTGGTTCCTCATGTTTGCAGACTGGCCATAAAATGGAGACGTGAGGAGATTAATTTCATGTCGTTTGGATTACATCTAGTTCTGCTGCAGGACTTGAATTCGTTTACATTTTGGGGTCTTAGAAACTCTGTTCCAGAGGCCTTGATTTGAAAGGTGACTGTTGCAGATGGATAATAGTTTGTGCCTTTGTCTGTAACTGTGAGTAGGTATATTAAACCTCGGCAACGGCATGTGTGATTGACTGTGGTTTTTAATTTCTCACGTGTCTCCCCTTTTTGCCTCCCCTGTTCGTAAAGTGGACCGTAGAGGAAAGGCATCCGAATTGGTGGAGGAGCCAGCACTGGACTCAGAGTCGTGGCTTGCAACCCCTGATTCGGAAATGGAAGAGGAGGAGAGTGGTGGTGTCCAGAATTCCAGCGCTGAAGAGGAGGGGAAAGACGAAAGTCCAGGTAAGGGATAAAAAATATTTGGGGAGTAAATGACTGACGGTGCAGCAGTGAATTTGTCGGTCGGTCGGTCGGGGTCGGGTAGGGTGGGGTTGGATGCCTATCTGCCACCCCGTCATTATCTACTCAGCATCGTTTAATCCAGTCTCTGTGTTTGCCTTGGGACAGAAAGAGGTCTTTCTCCACAGACATGGCCTGGGCAATCACATGAGACTGTCTACCCAGGCCCACGGGTAGCAACACTAAGCAGCTTTCCTGGTTTTGAGCAACTCTTCCACCTGATTAATACCTGACTGCAGACAAGATAAACCAACGTGCAGTGACAAGGGAGCTGTCACGGTCACAGAGCCAGGTGGAAGTAGGGCTGATGCCGAGGAACTGAGGATGCTTTTCTCCCCCTCATTATCCTGACGGGTCTTGTGCAGTAAGCCCAGGTTTTTGGAGTCTCGAGCGACGGACGGTTTTGCTCAAGTTACTTTTTTTTTTTTGGTTGCTGCTTTGACTGCTTATGTAGCTTGGTGTACATCCTAAACCAAGGTCTGTCATTGCGAGCGGGGCCAACTGTGTGAAAGGGAAAGGTAGCTTCAAGGAAGTGCAACCTTAAGGAACCAATAAAATTTTGGCTTTTGTTTTTAAAAGTGCACCCTTCGTGAGGCTAAAAGTAGGTATTTGGCAAGAATATGAAGGGAGGAGTGACGCACAATCTCATGCTTTGTTTGTTCAGGCAAAAGGGATGATCAGTGGTAGCCTCCCTCCCTACCTTCTTTCGTGCTTTGTACTGGGAAATCAGTGGTGCCCAGCCAGAAGGATATGTCTTCTGTGTCCTGGAAAGGAGAATTGGAAAGTTCCAGCGACCTTCGTCTGCTTTTGCATTAAGTGGCAATAACAAGCGAGGTGCTTACCATGCTAGAGACTGCTCAGTTGATCACCCCTGGTTAAATGGATCCAGCTGGTTTAGACATTGCGAGGCCACAATGATTGCTGCATGACAATAAATGTTATGGGGCTTGCAGACGAGAGGGACCAGCTGGCTGAACACTATTGGGCTGCGTTGTGCAGAGCAGGCTGAAGGCAAGGAAGAGGAGATGGAATGTGTGAAATTCACTCTTGCATGTCTGTGACGGTCTGGTAAGATGTCGAACTGGTCACTGTTGTTCATAGTAATCAAATGAAGTGGGTCATATAACCATGGTAACAGAATGATTAAAGAGTTAAGTGCGGCGTGCTGCCTCCATGTTGTTGTTCTGATGTCAATTGTATGTATCTTTGAATGTACTGTGATTTAGTGGGAGTATATGTGGAATGTGGTGATCAAAGGAGAATTGCGAGTGAATCACCCGCTATGCTGTACACATACTGGATCGTGGGGATTGGGGTTAGAACACATCGCCCTAGTTGAAAGGCTAGTGGCACGTTGGTCTGGAAGGATTCCTTCCGAGCTGTTGCTTCTCTGATACTCACTGAGTGGATTTAAAATCCATGCACAACCTATCTAATTTCTGAATACATCTCTCCCTCCTGTAGGTCCACCCATCTGCCAAGTCAAGAATCCTGTCATCAGGTAAGTACATATTGGATTGGAACCAAGTTAACTTAGTTTTCGAGAGAAGGTGGGTGTGTCACCACCTTCTGGGGGAATTTACGGAGAGTTCTTGCGGTTGCTAGAAATCCAATTAACAGGACTGGGGAGTTGCTGGCTAGGGCTGTTATGCTTCATCTCGTGCATCCCTGGCGAGGAAAGGGTTGGTACGGAGGGAGTGAATTGACCACACTTTCCTTTCCGTCCGTGCTGTTCAGTCACAGCTGACGGAAAAATACACATGTAGCCATGACGGAGGTTTGCTGTGATGCCCCATGTGGAACAATAGCCCCTTGGCCTCCACGTGTGAAGAATGCCACCTGGTACTGGAGGAAGTCTGGCATCAATGGAAATATGTCCTTGCGTGGGTGGTCGTCTTCAGCCAGGGACTTGAAGACTGGGCGAGAGGGGGAGTTCCTGGTCATGGCGTCCTTTATTGGGTGAGGTGGAGGGTGGTGGGCAAAACGGTCACTGGAGCCCAGATCCTGTCTGAAGACGAATGGCTTGTCACAGATACTGCTTGAAATCGGGGAATGTTACTTAGCAGCAGTGGGGCGCTCCACATTTGTTTGTTCTCCCAATTGAAATGTCGTGCAGAAAAAAATAAATATATCTATTCTGATTATTTCTTTTTCATACTCCCGTAGGCCTCAGAAAATCAAAACTGTAAGACTGAGCACTGTCTGCTCCACTAGCTACATCAATGCAAAGGTCAGTTCCCCTGCTCCAGTTGCCAGCTCGCCACCAGTTCCGAGCGCTGCCAGTGACCATAAAGAGAGTTTGAGTCCTGTATACATCTCTGAGGATAAAAAGAGTTCAAGTCCTGTGAACATCACACAGGATAAAAAGAGTTCGAGTCCTGTATACATCTCTGAGGATAAAAACAGTTCGAGTCCTGTGTACATCTCTGAGGATAAAAACAGTTCGAGTCCTGTGAACATCACACAGGATAAAAACAGTTCGAGTCCTGTGTACATCTCTGAGGATAAAAACAATTCGAGTCCTGTATACATCTCTGAGGATAAAAACAATTCGAGTCCTGTGTACACCTCTGAGAGTAAAAACAGTTCGAGTCCTGTATACATCTCTGAAGATAAAAACAGTTCGAGTCCTGTGTATATCTCTGAGGATAAAAACAGTTCGAGTCCTGTATACATCTCTGAGGATAAAAAGAGTTCGAGTCCTGTATACATCTCTGAGGATAAAAAGAGTTCGAGTCCTGTATACATCTCTGAGGATAAAAAGAGTTCGAGTCCTGTATACATCTCTGAGGATAAAAAGAGTTCGAGTCCTGTATACATCTCTGAGGATAAAAAGAGTTCGAGTCCTGTATACATCTCTGAGGATAAAAAGAGTTCGAGTCCTGTATACATCTCTGAGGATAAAAAGAGTTCGAGTCCTGTATACATCTCTGAGGATAAAAAGAGTTCGAGTCCTGTATACATCTCTGAGGATAAAAAGAGTTCGAGTCCTGTATACATTGCGGAGGATAAAAACAATTCGAGTCCTGTATACATTGAAGAGGAGAGCGAGTTGCCTCAGAGAGAAGATGATTCTGAGAGTCAGCACAGAGATTTGCCGGCAAGGAGGAAATCTTTGTCCGAGGATGAATTCAAAGTGGTGCTGCACACCTTGTGCTGCGGCATGCAGTCTGCAACAGAACAGTACCACAAGTCTCGGAGCCAGGTGGAGCAGTGGCTGAACGAGTGCGCGCAGCACCTCGATCTGTTGAGTGTTGGCGGTGATGCTGGAGCCCCTCTCCTCTCCGCGGAGGCCGAGGAGCAGCTGGTCGAGTGGGTCCTGGTGCAGAGGGAGCAGCAGCTCCCCCTCACCGAAGAGACCTTTGTCCAGAAGCTCTTTGAGCTCCTGGGTTCCCAGGGCCCCGGCCTGGCTGACGTCTGCCTGTGGGCAGTGGGCTTCCTCCTGCGACACAACCTCATTGCCTACGCCAAAATCACCGTCGCACGCAAGCTGCCGAGAGAGATGGAGGAGAACATCCAGAGCTTTGTCGAGTTTGCTCAGCGGCAGATCACTGGGCGGGACTTTCCACATCGTATGATTGCCAACATGGACGAGATCCCAATTTTCCTCGACCCGGAATCTCTGCAGCAGCCTGAGGGTGCCCTGGGGGGCCTTGGGGTGACTGGAACTGGGCAGCCACAGTTTGTGATCATCTTCACCATACTGGCAGATGGCAACCTGCTGCCGACCATGGTCTTCTCCAGGGGCGGCTTGCCGTCTTGGCTGAAGGTGCCAGCTGGCATCCTCCTGGAGGTGAAGGAGACTGGGCACAGCCAAGCTGAGGTGTTGAAATTGTGGCTCGCCAAAGTGTGGCAGAAGCACGTGGCCGTGCCGTACAGCAAGAGCATGCTGGTCCTGGACAGTTTCCGCCAGCACATGTCGGACGATTTTATTGACTATCTCAGCCGCTGCAGCTCCCTGCCCCTAGTCATCCCAGGGGGCTGCACCTCCAGGATCCAACCCCTCGACATGTGCATCAGCCAGACCTTCAGGAACTTCCTGCAGAAGCGCTGGGCCGAGTACGTCCGGGAGGCCAAGTGTTACCGGGATGTGTACGGCGACGTGCTGCAGTCCCTCCTCAACTGGGTGGCCGAGGCGATTGAGTTCATTGGCGCCAACGCTGACATCGTGCAGCAGTCCTTCCTGGTGGCCAGCGTGCTGCCGGGGCCCAACGGCCACCCAACGTCGGTGCAGCAGAAGGCCGAGGTGCAGGAGGAGCTCGTGAGCTTCCTGCAGGAGCAGCTGGAGCTGAGCGGGAAGGTGGAGGAGTGCGACAACATGCCCTCCGTGGCCATTGACCCCAAGTTGCTGACGAAGCTGTTTGAGGCAGACAGTGACGCAGAATCCTTCTACGGTTTCCAGGAGAACGATCTGTAAATAATTGCCGGCGCCGACTGTTCTCCTTTTTCCAGACGGGCCGGGAGGGGTTAAATTGCCAGTCGTGCGCACTGCGGTAAGGATGAGCCACGCGCGAGATCTTTCAAGGTTGCGTTTACATAGAGATAGCGGCCGATTGGTTCCTCACCAGATGAGAGGCAAGGACAATGCCGCTGCCGACCGGCGTGTGCCGATCTTCAGGTTTCCCATTCTTTCCTCCGGGTGGCACGGACGATACCAGCTGGAGGCTGTGCCAGTGCCAAGAGGAAGAGGGCAAAGCATTTCCCTCCCGGACTGATTCTGCCAGTGTGATGCAAGATGGGCGTCTGGTCACGAGGGGGGGTTGCGGGAAATGTATGTTTTATATAAAAACCATGATGTTGGCGGGTGAACAGTCAGCGTGATATTCCTGTCCCTCTGCTTTTGCAGCGCAGGCCTGTGACTTTAAACAGCCTCGCACCTCCGCTGAAATACCAGACCGAGGAATGTCACCTGATTACGTTAAGCATTTGCCTAGGTTACCCTGTTATGTTTTTCCTGTGAGGGAGTGGTAGAATATCCCTCAAATTGGTTTTATCCTGGGCATCCCTCGATTTGGTGAAAAAATCCAGGATGTTTTCATTAATTTCTCAGCTGATGGTACAGTCGTCGAGTTTAGGATGAACCGAGGTGACTTGAGTCATTGTCAACCCTGATCCCCTGCGCAGTCAGATCCTGACTGATCCGACCAAAATCTCCTCACTCCCAGTGGTTAACAGACACTATGGCAGGGTGGTGAGGGGGTTCTTTAACGATGGCAATCCCACGGGAGAGTGGCACCCAAACCCAACCAGTTCCCTCACGGGTGGATCAGGTAAAAGATGCTCCTTAGGATTATAGGGCAGTCGCAACATATGCAGGGGGAGTGATCCTGGAGCGCATCAGGGACGATGTTGGTTGGCAGTTGGCTCATCGAGACAGCTGGTTTAAGCAGTTGGGGACGTGCCTGCTTTAGACTGGCAGGGGGGCACCTTGCCATAGCGCCGCAGTGATTGGTAACTTCGTGTATAAGGAATCCTAGCCACGTCACTCTCTGTGATTCCCTACTCCCCTTTCCGAACCAGTGTTGACTCTTGCTTGGGACTTGCAGGAACAGTTTGTTGATCAGCATGTCCACGTGCACACTGAGAACGCCATCTCTACAGTAACTAGCAGTGAAATTTGGGACCTTCCTGGTCCATAGGCTACTCTGGATAAAGCTTATAATCTTGCCCTTTTCCCGAACACCCGTCGATTAAAGCCCATGGGGGGGGAGTCTGTGCGAATCAACTCCCTCAGCAATGTTTTCAATTTGGCAACTAAATTTTGATTTTTGTTTTTTATGAGTGTACTGCCAGATGGATAAACATCCGGGAGCTGATCATTAAACTTGGCGCAGGAATAACTGACTGTTCACAGAGCAAAACGCCAACAAAGCACGGAGTCCAGTTGTCAGCCGCCCAAGGTGTGTTCTGGCAGGTACTCACTGCTGGGACTTCTTCCTTTTGGCTGTTAGCTGGGTCTTGTGGAATTTACTTCCTTGAAGTAGCTAATTGCAATTCCCTCACTGTCCCCCTCCCCACCCCCACCTTGGTAACCTTCCCTTCCGCAGGCTAGGGAGGAGGTGAATCATTCATGGTTCCTGCTCCCCAAACGTACAGCAGAACCGCGAGTTCATTGTTAAGACTTGGGTGATGCCCACTGCAGTCAAACAGCCAGGGACAGGTTTCTGAGCTCACAGGTGGAGAATAACCTTTTTTTCCAAAAAAAACCATATATATCCAGCACTTGTGCGCCCGTCTCCCAGCAAAAAAAAAGGCAGGAGGGGGAGGGAACAGTCTGGAAGGAAATTTGGACTTTTGAAAATAAGTTTGTGGAAACATTGAAGTCGTCTTTAGCTCGGTAGATTTGATTCGGTCGATTGACGGTCGGTGCGGGGCGGAGTGACCTTCAGGACACAATTTATTTTTAAGAAAGAGGGTTTAGTTTGAGCCCCCTAAATGCAGACTCGGCATAGTTTCGGAGAGGGAAGACAGTGTCGGTGAACTGTACTTGGGACAGAGGCTGCAGCCTCTGCGTGTTGACTACTTTACGGAGGAGCTAGATTGCGGAGTGCACCCTGTGCGAATACAGCAATACGAAATTTTCCTAAAGCAGATATTCTACGAGTGTATAATGTATTTTTAATCTCCGATCAGTTATTTTGCCACAGTTGTAAATAATTCATGTATATAAGGATCAGTGTTGTTTTTTTTTTCCTGCTTTTTTTTTTTAATTAATGTAAACGAGCAACTCGGCGATTTAAGCAAAACGGGATTGCGTCCGACAACAGGACAAGTGAGACACCTCAGCCACATCCCACCGGTTGATGCCAAGGCTGCGATACGGCCAGCTGGCAGTGGGTGTTAAAATGCAGGCCGGGATCTCAATCGAAGAAGGGGGTTAGTGAGGAACGTTGTGCCCAGCCTGCACTGCCCGAGGGTTATAAATCGGATAAAGCCCCCTCTCCGCCGCCCCCCCCCCCCTCCCCCGATCGCTGATCTCCACTGGGGAATGGGCAAGGGACTGGGTCAGGTTCTGCTGCGATGCTTTTCACTGTCACGCTGCTGCCCTTGGGGAATGGCGTCTGTTCCGGGCGTACTGCAGCGGTGAGGAGGAAGAGAGAGAATTGGATGGGGCCAGGGGGCATGGGACAGACTGGGGACATTCTGTCTCTCTTCGCTCCCTCCTGTTGCACTGCCACTTGACAACCAGGCTGAAATTGGACACTGACCCTGACGGGACAACGACAGTGAATGGAGTCTCAGCTGAGGCTTTGATGGAAGGTTGGGGTTGCTCCAGGTGGGGCACAGTGCACCCAGGGCCACCTGCTATGGTTTTGGGCTTCTCTACCTTTCCTTGAAACAGCAAGGGTCAGGAAGCATTGGGAGTTTTAAATACTGACTGTTTGAAGAAGGGAACGGGCCGATTAAACACATTGAATGCCGAAGGTAGGGTCAAGGCTTGGTGCTGAGATGGGAGGAGTTGAAAATAGTCTTCAGGGTGGCTACAATTGGCTCCGTTCCCAAGGAAAGCTTGAGATTGTCTTAGAATAGCCCCAGCAAATGTGTTTGACATCCACTCCTCATTACACTGTTGTAGGATGAAGGATTTCACAGCTGAACCTTTGTGTGGTTTATTTTCTCCAGTTGGTTAACACATTGGTGGCAAAATTCCCAGGTCCACTAATTAATCCCCTCTAGTTTAAGCAGGAAGAGTATGGCACGAAAGTGATAAACCAGCACAACTGGTGGCTCATCAGAACAGGGGGAGGCCATTCAGCCCCTCGAGCCTGTTCCACCGTTCAGTGAGATCACTGCTGATCTGTATCTTAACTCCATCTCCCCGCCTTGGTCTCATAACCCTTAACCCAACAAAAATCTATCAATCAGTTTGAACCTTAGTGATGCACATTCACTGAGACCTGGTGAGCCGCAGTCAGCTGCCTCTCCCAACAGGACAGAGAGGGAGAAACCACTCAGTCAGGCTGACTGAAGAGTGGTTCACAATGTTTTCCGAAGGCCTGGTGACAGGGTTCCAGCTACCTGGGTAGGGTAAGGGAAGTTCAAGGGGGTGTAGAGGAGTAATGCAGCTATCCCAGGTGACTCAGTAGAAGCAATATTCTGTGGAACTGTGCGATCAGATTTGATCCATTCTTTGTATGGAGTTTGGCTTACGTCAGCTGTGGAGAGGGTGGTGGTGGTGGGGGGGGGGGGGGGGGGGAAGAGCTACATTTACCCTCCCAGGTAGCAGTGGAGGAGAAGCTGAGTCATTCAGCAATCCTAGTCCTGACCACTGGTTTCCTAGATGAGGACAGCCTCAAGACAGCACCAGTGGAGGCCATTCTCCCCATCAGGCCCCTGCTGGCTCTTGTGTTATGTTAAATCTGTGTCCTCTAGTTACCGACCCTCCTGTCAGTGGGGACAGTTTCTCCTATCCATTCTCATCAGGGCTTTCATTTCGTGCTCATCGCCCTTACCCCAAAGACTTGAGTAAACTGCCCGGGTTTACAAATCTAGGGCGAGTTGCGGGAGGGAAGCTTCAACCACATCCCAGCACCAAATCAGTCGGTGCCTTTCAGGAGAGGAAAAGTTACATAACCCTAGGGCGTCCTCCCTCTTGAAGTACGTTTATCGTGGGTTACTGGGCTGTGCTCCGGTAAGTAAACTCTTGTTTATTTCTGTCTCTGCTCTGTCGTGGGCCTTCAGTACCAACGACGCACCCGTCTCCCAGCCAACTCTTGCCTCTTCTGTGCTCCTCGCCCATCAGCGAATCACGGCTGCGATTCAGCATTGCAAATTTTTAATTAACTCACGGGGTTGGGAGGGGGAAATCTAATCTGGTGGATCCCATTCCTTGCTTTAAAAGAAATTGTCGAGGGAGCAGTCCTTTTTTTTTTTACACAGAAGTGTGGGAGTATACCGATTTCAAAAGGACATGTGTATAGATCATCATTGGGGCTGTGTCCCTGTATATTGTGGTTCAAAGCAGCCACTTTAACATTAGCACCTATTCTGAGGTGCCCTGTTTGTTACCTTAAATATATAGCACGACTGCATTAAGTAGTTTGGAAGAGGGAAATTATAAGCTATTTTTTATTACTGTTGACAGTTATGAAGGGAAAGCGAGCTTTTCATGTGTTTTACAACCCTCTTTTTTTTTTGTAATTTGAGGTTGATGTCGGGGGGGTTTAGTTGCGAGATTAATGTGGGAGCCGTGTGGGATCTCAGTGTGAGCCCCCCCCCCCCCCCCCCCCCCCCGGACTCCCGCATGCTCTGTCTTGCCTCTTTAAGAGCATTTGTGTGTTTAAATAGCAGCTTTAGTTTTTGTTCCATATTGACATTCCCGCCCCCTCCTTGTGCGCTGATACCTGGGTGCAGTTAGCGAGAGGCAGGGGTGATTGGGTAGGAGGGTGGGTGTGGGGGTGTGGGGTGGGGAAATAGTTGAGGGGGGGGGGGGGGGGTGCGGAGAGAGAAGGGAAGGAAGCTCTCTCCAAGCTCAAGGCTGGATGGGAGATTCTGTCCTCGGCATCAGCCCCAGCGCGATTCTTCGTCATATTATGAAATAAAATCTTAGTTTTTAATAAAAAAAGATTTAGTCGCGGTTTGTTCAGCAGCCGCCATTGGTTTTTCTGCAGCGTAACCTGGTGTTTGATAACTTGCATGGAATGCTGTAACTTTTCAATTTGTGTCACTGACTTTGTTTACGTTTGACCCTTCACCCCAGTTGCTTTGTAAGCATTCACAAAATACAGTGTACCTGTAATTGAGAAAGTGACAAGGAAATAAAAGTTGTTTTTTTAAAAAAACACATTTCTATAAACTATAATCCGACTGGTTGTGGAGTATTGTTTTAAAGTTAGCTTTTTTTTTTATAAATGTCCAGAGAGCTGGTTGAAAAGTGCTAGAAATACACAGGAAGTCTCTCAGCATCAGAATGAGAGAGAGTTTGGAGTTTGATACTTCACCTGGGGCCCACAGTTATGTTTTGGGGATGTCTTTTTAGCCTTTCCCCATTGTTTGTTTGTTTGTTAGTTGCTTGGCCGGTATATGGCTCCCCATGACTGGGGCACTCGCACCCTCCCCCAAGAGACCCTCCGTTACCGATGGAGGGGCTGTGATCTGGATTGCTGCTCGGTTTCCTGGCCACAGTGGAGGTGGGTCAGCTCAGCTGTTGGCTGGACCTTGGTAAGGGTCACCAACCCTGGTAGATGCCGAGAGGCTGGAGATTGGAGAATTAGTGGGTGGGTGTGTGGGGGGGGGGGGGGGGGTTCACAGTCTCGGGATCAGGGGTCGGTCATTCAGGACTGAGCCGAGGAGAAATTTCTTTAGTCGGAGGGTTGTGAACCTTTGGAATTCTCTAGCCCGGACAGCTGCGGATGCTCCGTCATTGAGTATATTCAAGACAGAGATCCATTTAGATTTTTGAACACGCAAGGGAATGAGGGGGTGGATATGGGGACAGGGCGGGGAAGTGGAGTTGAATGGCGGAGCAGACTCGAAGGGCCGAATGGCCTCCCGCTCCTGTATCGCTGTGGCTTCAGAGACGTAACCTCAGCAAAGGGGGCATACAAAGGAAATAAACACTTGGGAGCCCAGCGTCTCTCAAGGCGTTGACCTTGACCATGGGGCTAAGTCATTGATTCTCAGCTGTGTTGGCGGGGAGGCGAGCAGCAGAATCCCACCCTCCTGGTCCCCACTGCCCGTTTACACACCTCCCTCTCCATCAGATTGGTCATTGATTAGAACCCTTCTTTGCTGCAGACTTGATCCTTTTGCACATTTTGACTCTTCTCAAAGCTTTAACGATGGGAACCAGTCCCCCCCCCCCAAAAAATACATTGGAATATTGACAATTTTGACTGTCTGTACCAGTTTCCATCCGGTGAGTGGAAGTGTTCCAGAGGAGATCTGGATTTGATCACCGCCCACAGTGGGAGGATTGAATTTTGGAACACCCTGTTGCAGGGGAATTTCAGCCGCCGTGTTCCTGAAACGAGACACTTGATTGCGATGAGGATTTGGAGCACTCGCCGGCGTTAGTAAACATTTCCCCCTTCACACTTGAAGAATGTGTGTTCCTGGATACTGAGAGCCGTCAGCAGTCCTGAAAATCAGTCACCGTTATCTGGAGAGAAGATTGGGGAGTAACTAAGAGAATCACTCTCACATGGAGCACTGTACTGCTTGGTAACTAAATACATGGCTGCCTATGGTTTGTGCATTCACAGCTATCCCAGATTGTTCTGCTTTTGTGTTGAATAAGACTCCTACTGATACAACTATAAGCATACAAAAGTAACATCCTGTGCACGACCAGCTGGTCCAACAATCCTGCCCCACACTCGAGCTGATTAGAGCATTGTGACTACACTTCTAAACCCTGCTGGAAGAGCAGTCCCAGTTCCAATAAGGGAACCATGCTTCTCTGACTCCCTGAGGCGCTCAGAAACCAGTCCAGGAGATCACAGGGTCCAGGGGCGTTGTCTCCAAAGACACCCTACCGTATGATGTGATGTGATGTCTGCACAAGTCCAGAACACGTCCGGCTCCCTCCTGTAAGGCAGGACCCTCCAGCAGCTCGTTCCTGAGACTTCCCAACAGGAATCCGGTTTTGAGTAACCTGAACAGTCCGCGGGTGGAATTCCTGGTGGCGCAGCGCGTTTTTAAAGAGCTGCAGCAGCTCGCCGTTTAAGGAGGAGGGTATAGTGGCAGCTGGAAGGTGGACAATTCATTGTTGCAGGCTTTTCTCGTGCTGAAGACTTGGTGATCTTGGTGCAGTAGTTGCATCAAAGGAAGGTGTCCTGCCTCGTTACCTTCCAGTAAAGGTACAGTTGGAATTTATATGGGCGGGAGATCACCCAGGTCCCTTAGATATGGTGCGGTGTAGTGGTTATATTGCTGGGCTACTAATCCACAGAATATGGGTTCGAATCCCACCACGGCAGCTGGGGAATTAAAATTCAATTAATTAAATAAATCTGCAATAATAAGCTTATCTCAGTAATGGATTGTTGTAAAAACCCAACTGGTTCACTAATGTCCCTTTAGGGAAGGAAATCTGCTGTCATTACCTGGTCTGGCCTACGTGTGACTCCAGACCCACAGGGATGTGGTTGACTCTTAACTGCCCTCTGACATGATGCTACACAATGGCTCATCACCACCCTTCCCTCGTTTATACAATACTGGCCTTGCCAGTGACACCCACTTTTCAAAATGAGGAAAGTGTTTACCAGCATTAGGAGAGAGGTAGCTGTGTGATGGAAGGCTCTTTTGATTTTTGCTCCAGTTAACGTTTGACATCTCCTGGAGGGAAAGGCAGTTGCCCTTCAGAACATTCTGAAAGCAACCTTTCCCATCTACCTCAGGCAACAACTTGCATTTGTATAGCACCTTTAGCCTAGTAAAACGCCCCCGAGCTGCTTCAAAGGAGCGTTACCAAACAAAATTTGAGCCCGAGCCACGTCAGGCGATATTAGGGGACAGGCGACCAAAAGCTCGGTCAAAGAGGTCAGTTTTAAGGGGCGTCTTAAAGGAGGAGAGAGAGGCGGAGGGAGTTCCAGAGCTCAGGGCCCCCCAGGCAGCTGAAGGCACGGCTGCTAATGGTGGAGCGATGGGAATCGGGGGATGTGCGAGAGACCGGAATCGGAGGAGCGCAGAGATCTCGGAGGGTTGCAGGGGCTGGAGGAGGTTACAGAGATGGGGAGGGGTTGTAAGGGCTGGAGGAGGTTACAGAGATGGGGAGGGTTGTAGGGGCTGGAGGAGGTTACCGAGATAGGGAGGGTTGTAGGGGCTGGAGGAGGTTACAGAGATGGGGAGCATTGTAGGGGCTGGAGGAGGTTACCGAGATGGGGAGGGTTGTCGGGGCTGGAGGAGGTTACCGAGATGGGGAGGGTTGTAGGGGCTGGAGGAGGTTACAGAGATGGGGAGGGATGTAGGGGCTGGAGGAGGTTACAGAGATGGGGAGGGTTGTAGGGGCTGGAGGAGGTTACCGAGATGGGGAGGGTTGTAGGGGCTGGAGGAGGTTACAGAGATGGGGAGGGTTGTAGGGGCTGGAGGAGGTTACAGAGATGGGGAGGGGTGTAGGGGCTGGAGGAGGTTACAGAGATGGGGTGGGGTTGTCGGGGCTGGAGGAGGTTACAGAGATGGGGAGGGTTGTCGGGTCTGGAGGAGGTTACAGAGATGGGGAGGGTTGTAGGGGCTGGAGGAGGTTACAGAGATGGGGAGGGGTTGTAAGGGCTGGAGGAGGTTACAGAGATGGGGAGGGTTGTAGGGGCTGGAGGAGGTTACCGAGATAGGGAGGGTTGTAGGGGCTGGAGGAGGTTACAGAGATGGGGAGCATTGTAGGGGCTGGAGGAGGTTACCGAGATGGGGAGGGTTGTCGGGGCTGGAGGAGGTTACCGAGATGGGGAGGGTTGTAGGGGCTGGAGGAGGTTACAGAGATGGGGAGGGATGTAGGGGCTGGAGGAGGTTACAGAGATGGGGAGGGTTGTAGGGGCTGGAGGAGGTTACCGAGATGGGGAGGGTTGTAGGGGCTGGAGGAGGTTACAGAGATGGGGAGGGTTGTAGGGGCTGGAGGAGGTTACAGAGATGGGGAGGGTTGTAGGGGCTGGAGGAGGTTACAGAGATGGGGAGGGGTGTAGGGGCTGGAGGAGGTTACAGAGATGGGGTGGGGTTGTCGGGGCTGGAGGAGGTTACAGAGATGGGGAGGGTTGTCGGGTCTGGAGGAGGTTACAGAGATGGGGAGGGTTGTAGGGGCTGGAGGAGGTTACAGAGATGGGGTGAGGGAGGCCATGGAGAAATTTGAACGCAAGAATGAGAATTTTAAAATCTACGGTCCCTGATTCGTAATGGGTGCAAATTGGTGACTCTGCTAAAGTATTCCCACCTAGACGAGTGACAATTCTTCAGAGAGATGGACTGGAAGTTTTGTCATTTTGAGAAGGGTGATGATTGAAATTGCTGTTACATTTATTTAAGATTAAAAGTTTTTCAGTTGCTTTCTAGCCCAAACTTGGGTCTGATGGATGGTGCAGTCTGCCAGGTTCCAATGACTTGGATCACGGGACACGTATGATAAATTTCAGTAAGGCTGATTGTAATGGCAGGTGTTTGCTGTTTGACCCCTGGACTCTCTGCACTTAGTGGCAGGTAAAGATACACTTTTAAACATGCACTCCCTCACCCACTGACGCACAGTGGCAGCAGTGTGTACCATCTACAAAATGCACTGCGGCAACGCGCCAACACCTCTTAGACAGCCCCTTCCAAACCCACGACCTCTCCCACCTAGAAGGACAGGGACAGCAGATACATGGGAACACCACCACCTGCAAGTTCCCCTCCAAGCCACGTACCATCCTGACTTGGAACTATATCGGCCGTTCCTTCACTGTCACTGGGTCAAAATCCTGGAACTCCCTTCCTAACAGCACTGTGGGTGTACCTACCCCACATGGACTGCAGCGGTTCAAGAAGGCAGCTCACCACCACCTTCTCGAGGGGCAATTAGGGACGGGCAATAAATGCTGGCCTGGCCAGTGACACTCGGGGCTTGAGAATGGATAAAAGTGCATTAGGCTTTGTTGGAGATCCAAGACTTTATTGGAAATGATGCTGAACCCAAAGAGAATAAAACTCCAAGTGGCCAGTTAGATGCAAGTCCCCTTCCTTTCCCTGGTGTCAGGTTAGTGTTTCATCGTTTTTTCTCTCTCTCTAGGCCGTGTCCTCGTTGTCCAAAGGTTGCCCACGATGGGGCAAGGCAAGGAAGCAGGCCTCAGCTGGTCCGGGGATTGAACCTGCGTTCCTGGCGTTTATTCTGCACCACACTCCGGCCATCGATGCTGACTTGACCCCTGCTTCCATTGTTCCAGAGCTGTCAACTGTGCCACTTTTTTTTTTAAACGCTGGGGGCTGTGACCTGTGGACTATTTGGCAGCAGGAGGCATCATAGGCAAACCTAGGCCTATCTTCAGTCGCAGGCACTCCCCTCACCAACACCACCCCCCCCCCCCCCCCCACCACCACCCCCACCCCTCACCACTTCCCTGCCACACTATATCGTGCTTTTTGAAAAAAGTTGGGAGATTAATGATTTGGCTTTAACTCCCAAGATCAAGATCTGTTTGGGCCCCGTCTGCATTCACAGGTGGATCAGACAGAGACGTTTGAAGGGTGGGTTTTGGGGGGTTTTGATTTTTCAGTATATGACCGTCCACAAGGTGGAGCCATCCACCACACTTGAGCTTAAATATTTTTTAAAACCCAGCAACTGGGCTTCGTGGGTTGTCCTGGCGTCTTAACACCCAAAAAAAAACTCGCAGCAATCCCTTTGTGTATTTGTGACAGCCGAAGGGTTTCCTGGAAAGGGAAGGAAAACTTTAAACCTAGGGAGACAGGAGCAGGAGGCCACTTGACTCCCCTCAAGCCTGCTCCGCCACTCAGTCAGGTCATGGCTAATCTGTATCATAACTCTATCTCCCTGCCCTGGTTCCACAACCTTTAATCCCCTTAGCCAACAAAAATCTATCAATCTCAGTTTTGACAATTCCAATTGACGACCCTCCCCCAGCCTCGACAGCTTTTTGGGGAAAGAGTCCTGTAGATTTGACTCTCTCCTCCGTCCTCCTACTGTTTAATTCCAGTCTCAGTCACTTGAGGTAATAAGCGACAGAAACACTTGCATTTATAAAGCATCTTTTACAACCTCAGGACCTCCCCACCTGTTGTGCAGTCATTGAAGCCTCGTCACAGTTGTGATGCTGGAAACTCAACAGGTAAATTTTATGGACGGCAAGATCCCACAAAGAGGGAGTGCTGCACTGTCAGGGGTGCCATCTTTCGGAGGAGACGTTAAACCGAGGCCCCCATCTGCCCCTCTCGGGTGGATGTAAAAGATCCCACGGCTGCTATTGGAAGAAGGAGGGGGGCGATGGGGGGGGGGGGGGAGTTCTCCCTTGTGTCCTGGGGCCTATATTTATATTTCAACCGACATTAATAAAAAAATATCAGATGATCTGGGTCATTATCACATTGCTGTTGTGGGATCTTGCTGAGCGCAAATTGGTTGCCCTGCTTCTTGCATTACATTTCTAAAGTGCGTCATTGGCCGTAAATTGCTTTGGAGCATCCTGAGATGGTGAAAGACGCTACAGAAATGCAAGAACTTTTGTGCACTTTGAAGTAGGAATTACAGGATTGTGTTTTATTCATTCGTGGGATGTGGGCGTCTCTGGCAAAGCCAGCATTTATTGCCCCTTGAGAAGGTGGTGGTGAGCTGCCTTCTTGAACCGCTGCAGTCCATGTGGGGTAGGGACACCCACAGTGCTGTTAGGAAGGGAGTTCCAGGATTTTGACCCAGCGACAGTGAAGAAACGGTGATATCGTTCCAAGTCAGGATGGTGTGTGACTTGGATGGGAACTTGCAGGTGGTGGTGTTCCCATGCGTCTGCTGCCCTTGTCCTTCTAGTTGGTAGAGGTCGCGGGTTTGGAAGGTGCTGTCTAAGAGGTCTTGGTGAGTTGCTGCAGTGCATCTTGTAGATGGTACACACTGCTGCCACTGTGTGTCGGTGGTGGGGGGAGTGAATGTTTGTAGATGGGGTGTCAATCAAGCGGGCTGCTTTGTCCTGGATGGTGTCGAGCTTCTTGAGTGTTGTTGGAGCTGCACCCATCCAGGCAAGTGGAGAGTATTCCATCACACTCCTGACTTGTGCCTTGTAGATGGTGGACAGGCTTTGGGGAGTCAGGAGGTGAGTTACTCACTGCAGAATTCCCAGCCTCTGACCTGCTTTTGTAGCCATGGTATTTATATGGCTACTCCAGTTCAGTTTCTGGTTAATGGTAACCCCCAGGATGTTGATAGTGGGGGATTCAGTGATGGTAATGCCATTGAATGTCAAGGGGAGATGGTTAGATTCTCTCTTGTTTGAGATGGTTATTGCCTGGCACTTAATTGGCAGGTAACATGCCACATATCAGCCCAAGCCTGGATGTTGTCCAGATCTTGCTGTATCTGCGCATTGTGCAATCATCAAAGGACATCCCTACTTCTGACCTTATGATGGAGGAAAGCTCTGAAGATGGTTGGGCCTAGGACACTACCCTGAGGAACTCCTGCAGTGACATCCTAGGACTGAAATGATTGACCTCCAACAACCACAACCATCTTCCTTTGTGCTCGGTATGACTCCAGCCAGCGGAGGGTTTTCCCCTGATTCCCATTGACCTCAGTTTTGCTAGGGCTCCTTGATGCCATACTCGGTCAAATGCTGCCTTGATGTCGAGGGCAGTCATTCTCACCTCACCTGAAGAGTTCAGCTCTTTTGTCCATGTTTGAACCAAGGCTGTAATGAGGTCAGGAGCTGAGTGGCCCTGGCGGAACCCAAACTGAGCATCACTGAGCAGGTTATTGCTGAGCAAGGTGCCGCTCGATAGCACTGTCAACGACATCTTCCATCACTTAATTGATGATCGGGAGTAGACTGATGGGGCGGTAATTGGCCAGGTTGGATTTATCCTGTTTTTGTATACAGGACATACCTGGGCAATTCTCTACGCCAGTGTTGGCTGGGGCCGCGTCTAATTCTGGAGCACAGGTCTTCAGCACTATTGTCGGAATATTGTCAGGGCCCATAGCCTTTGCAGTATCTAGTGCCTTCAGTCGTTTCTTGATATCACGTGGAGTGAATCTGATTGGCTGAAGACTGGCATCTGGATAGTGATAAGGATTAAGAATTGGGCCTTTCTTTCTCTACCCTCCCCTCCTCCGAGCCCAGGGCTGCCCGGGCTAGGGGTAAAAATCCTTTCAGATTTGCCAGTTCAGCGTAGAGACGAGATTGAACCTGGCCCTTCCTGGTTATTGTGGTTTTACACTCTTCGGTGACACCTGTTCTATCATCACTGCCTAAACTGTCCCATAGCTATGAGATGGGATACAGTGATGGAGAGGGGGAGGGGGGGGGGGGGTAGTGGGTGGGGTTGGGTGTTGCTCCTTTTTTCCTTCCTTGCCCACTCCCTTACCCCCAAGATAGAGTCCTCCTACTTTTAATTCCATTGGCGGCCGTGCCTTCAACTGCCTGGGGGGCCCTAAGCTCTGGAATTCCCTCCCTAAACCTCTCCGCCCCTCTTCCTCCTCCCTGAAAACCGACCTCTCTGACCGAGCTTTCGGTCACCTGTCCCCTAACATCTCCTCATGTGGCTCGGGGGTCAGGCTTTGCCCGATAGCGCTCCCGCGAAACACCCCGGGATGTTTCTGGCGTGTTGAAGGCGCCATCTAAATGCACGTTGTTACAGGTGAGGCCTTTGTTCCTCAGCCAGACACGCACCGACAGACTCGTCGTCCTGGCCGCTGCAGCTTTGCCTGAGCTCTAAAGGCCAGAGTGAACTCTGTCCCTGTGGGAGTGAATCAGGGGATTATTAAGTGACTGCGCAACCCCCACCCCCCACCCCCCGCCACCCCCTCCCTCTATCCCCTCCCTCGGTGAGGCCTGTCTCTCGTTACACTCTGCATTAGGGTTGGATCTGGGTCCAATCTGACTTTCAGCAGGAATCCCTGCAGGTCACCTGTTAATTTGCATCTCCATTAGGCGACGTTAAAATCCCTCAGCCTACCGGGCCTGATTATTAGTGTCTTAGAGTTGGGTAATTAGCATTTTGCTGGACAGACGGGATTAGACCAGCCAATATTAGCCTCTCATTAAGAAGCTTTGAGCAGATCAGTGTGGGGGGAGGTGGGGTAGGGGGTCGAAGAGTTTTGTACATAACACCGTAGGCTGTGGAGAGATCTCACTCTAACGGCTTCTTAAAGAGATCAGCGTTGTTTTGTTTGGAAAGAGCAACCTACCTGCCAGTGGCTCAATGAGTGTAGGCAATGCCCAATGTGGTACTGAGGCAAACACAGCCAAGACATCCTTACTGGTTGTGCTGGTCTCGGAAATGACGGCTGGTGGCTGCCAGGAAGAGGGGAGTGCAGAGATGCCAGGCTGTGAAGCAACCCCAGCCGCCGACCCCCTCCCCAGCAGACGTTCACTCCATTCACTCGAGTGACTTGGAGGCCTGCTGGCCTCCATCTGAGGCTGAACTATGTGCGACCCCGGGGTCCTATTTGACCCCGGGACGAGCCTCTGGCCGCATATCCGCGCCGTCACCAACGCCACTTAATTCCACCTCCGTAACATGGCCCCTGCTCTCTCACTGCCTCAGCTCATCTGCTGAATCCCTCAGCCAGGCCTTTGTTAACCTCCAAACTGGACGATTCCAGCGCTCCCCTGGCTGGCCTCCCGCATTCTACCCTCTGTAAACATCAGCTCAGAAGTCAGCGGTCCCCATGTCCGAACTTGCACTGAGTCCCATTCACTCATCATCCCCACCCACTTCCCCCCCCCTCCCAGTGCTGGTTGACCTACACTGGCTCCCAGTCCAGCAACACCCTGATTTTAAAATTCTCGTCCTTGTTTTCGAACCCCTCCCTCATCTCTGTCACCTCCTCCAGCCCCCACAACCCTCCGAGATCTCTGCGCTCCTCCAATCCCGGGCCTCTCGCGCGTGGCCCCCCCCCCCCTCCGCCCCGCCGACTCCCATCGCTCCACCATTGGCGGCCGTGCCTTCAGCTGCCTGGGAGCTCTGGAATTCCCTCCCTAAACCTCTCCGCCTCTCTCTCTCTCCTCCTTTAAGACGCTCCTTAAAACCGACCTCTTTGACCGAGCTTTTGGTCGCCCGTCCCCTAATATCTCCTTACGTGTCGCGGTGTTGAATTTTGTTTGATGACGCTCCTGTGACCGTTTTACAATGTTAAAGGCGCTACAAAAATGCAAGTTGTTGCATCGCAGCTTTCAGGAGAGGGAGGGAGGAAATCAGGAGCAGCAGCCATCCCCTCGGATGAGGCAAAGATCCTAACAGGCTGGTGCTGGGGTTCCTGAATCATCCTGCACCCTGAGCCCCTGATAACCAAAAACCATGCATACAGAGAAATGATTTGTAATTGGTTCAAGTTTACATCAACAGATGATGCTTTGCAGATGTCAGTGCTAACATCTGCCTGCAAAGAATGTTCCTCCAGCAGGGAGAGTCTGACTATGTGTCACTGACTGAGATCTCTCAAACTCTGCTGCCTGCACTGGATTAATATTTACCCCTCCACCAACATCACAGTAACAGGTGATCCAGGTCTTTGTCACATTGCTGTTTGTGGGAGCTTGCTGTGCGCAAATTGGCTGCCGCGTTTCCGACATTACAACGGTGACTACACAGTCCAACAAAAAAAAGTCCTTCATTGGGTATGAGGTGGTGAAAGGCGCAATAGCAATGCAAGTCTTTTTCTTTCGGCTCTTGTTTGTTGAAGGTGTTGTTGGGGGGTGGGGGGTGGGGGCCAAAGGACCAGGAGCCACAGCACGCACAGATAGATCCTAACTCGCGGCCCCTTTCATTTCAACAGCGTCGAGCGGATGACTGAAAGTTGGCCGTGTGCCATCGGGAGTCATTCTTTGTCTTAAGCTGTCAGTCTGTCAGTGCTGCAGTCATTTGAAGACTTCTGTCCTTCATCTCGCAGGAAAACACCCCTTGCCTGGGTTAGGCGAGGTGAGGGGGTGGGGGAGGCGGTGGGGGGGGGGGGAGGACGCTCCTGGGAGCACAAAGATATTGTCTTTTTTTTTCAAAAGAAAACTCTGGGCTTGGTAAAACTGCCGAGACCTTCATTTCAATTTCTTCGTGCTCGCTCTCCCTCCGCCCCAGCCTTTCACAAGCACAGAATCCTTGCTGCAGATGGAGTGAATGAAAGGGCTAATTGTAATCTTAAGCCATTCTGTGTTCCTGAGGGGATGGGGTAGGGCAAGGGCTTGGCTGGGCCCCTGGGGAACCGAGGAAGTAACACCTCATATTTCCTGCTTGATGTTATCCACACATGACAGGGCTCGGCCCTTTCAGGGAGAACAGCTGCCACTGATTTTTCTCCCTGTCTGCAGCCGAGAGAGAGAGAGAGGGAGAGAGAGAGAGAAGGCGGTGGGGGAGAATTTGTCAAGAGGTCGAAAATAAACGGATGATTTCCAGCCCAGTCACTTGGTCAGATTTTTTTTGAGGGATTATCGAAGCCTCCAGCAAAACTCTTTTCATGAGGGCGAGATGCTGGGCAGGGGAGGGGAGGGGAGGGGAGGCGGGGGGGGGGCTGCCATCACAATCATCCTGAGGCTTCCCATTCCCCGCTGGAGACGGTAGGCCACAGCCTGTTGCTATGCAAAGTCAGGGCTGCCGTTAACCCCGTGGGTGCCATGAGCTGCATTTTAACATCAGGGCAAGTCCTGACCGGAGCAGGACGGTGTTAATGTTGATCCCCCCGCCCCCCCCCCCCCCCCACCGCCCCGCTCTCATCGGTTCGGATAAGAATCAACAGTTTTCGTTATCTTTAAAGTTTGGAGCTGCAGCCGATGACGCGCGGTCACCGTTGTAATTTCGGAAGCGCGGCAGCCAATATAGGCACAGCAAGCTCCCACGTACAGCAATGCGACAGTGACCCAGAAAATACGCTGCTGTGCTGTTGTGTCAGGGATAAATATTGATCCGGGGCAGTGCAAGTTTTTCTCAGGGTCACTTTTGTAGCTCGCTGTCTTCCTCCCGCAGTGCTGGCGAGCTATTCCGCTGTGGGGGGGGGGCTTCGTGGCCCACAACAACAACTGGCATTTACGTAACGCCTTTGATGGAATCAAATGTCCCAAAGAGTGTAAAGTTTTTGACTAGTTCTGGACTCACCCGCAAGGGGAAACTTCCTTTCCACATCCACCTTGTCAAGACCGCTCAGGATCTGATAAACTTCAATCGAGTCTCCCCTCAACTCTTCTAAACTCCAGTGAAAACAAGCCCAGTCTGTCCAATCTTTCCTCATAAGACAACCCGCTCATTCCAGGTATCAGTCTAGTAAACCACCTCTCAACCGTTTCCAAAGCATTTATATCCTTCCTTAAATAAGGAGACCAAATGTGGTAATAAGCAGGTAGACTGTTTCTCAGTTCTGCTGGCTGAACAATTATATTGGTCAGGACACTGAGAAACCCTGCAAATTTCTCCCCTTCCAGTATTTATCCAATTCCCCTTTTGAAAGTTACTATTGAATCTGCTTCCACCGCCCTTTCAGGCAGCGCGTTCCAGATCACAACAACTCACTGCGTTAAAAAAAAAATTTCTCCTGCTCTTCCCCCCTCTGGTTCTTTTACCAATTATCTTCAATCTGTGTCCCTCTAGTTACCGACCCTCCTGCCACTGGAAACAGTTTCTCCTTATTTACTCCATCAAAACCCTTCCTGATTTCGAACGCCTCAATTAAATCTCCCTCTTAACCTTCTCTGTTCTAAGGAGAACAATCCCAGCTTCTCCCAGTCTCTCCACATTAACTGAAGTCCCTCATCCCTGCTCCCGTTCCGGTAAATCTCCCTCCGCACCCTCTCCCAGACCTCGACGTCCTTCCTAAAGTGCAGGGCTCAGAATTGGACCCAATTCTCCAGCTGGGGTCGAAACAGTGATTTATAAAGGTTTAGTTTATCTTCCTTGCTTTTGTACTCTATGCCTCTATTTATAAAGCCAAGCGTTCTGTACTGTATAAAACAGCCTTCAAAGATTTGTACACATGAACCCCCAGGTCTCTCTCTTCGTGCAACCCCCTTTAAAATTGTACTCTTCAGTTCATATTACCTCTGCTCAGTCATGTCCCACTCTTGAGAAGAAGAGCAAGTGGCGGGGGGAGAGGGGAGGGGGGGGTGGTGGGGTGCGCACTGGGGGAGTTCTCCCCGGGGTCCGGGCCCAACATTTATCCCTCAGTCACCGTCATCACAAAAAAAACAACAGATGATCTTGGGTCATCATCGCATTGGTTCATGTGGGATCTTGCTGTGCGCAACTTGGCTGCCACGTTGCCGACATCCGTTCAAGCTCAAAACAGGACTTCCGTGGCTTTGGGACGTCCTGAGAAAATGGGGAAAGGCGCTATATAAATGCGGATACTCTTTTCATTCTCAGTCCTGCCTTAGGAATGGGGAGTCAGACCGGTCGCGAAGATGACTTCTTGTCTGCGGTCATGCTAACAGTAGATACTGTCCTGATCCCCACTGATAGGGTCCCTTGTTCACACTGTTGTGTTTATGTTAGTGTAAGATGTTTAATTGCAATCGTGCAAAATGCCTGTATCTGAACTCCTGGGGATTAACTAAATCTACACATTAAGGTCAGGATGTAACTAAGTGATTAGATCTAAATTTGGAAATTTGCCCCTGGTCAGCTGTGGCTCAGTTGGTAACAAACCCGTCTCTCAGTTAAAGGTTGGGGGTTTGAGCACTGCTGCAGAGAGCTAAACACAAAAACTAGGCCAACACTCCCACTGCAGTACTGAGGGAGTACCGCACTGTGGGAGGGTCAGGACTGAGGGTGTGCCGCACTGTCGGAGGGTCAGGACTGAGGGTGTGCCGCACTGTCGGGGGGTCAGTACTGAGGGAGCACCGCACTGTCGGGGGGTCAATACTGAGGGAGTGCCGCACTGTCAGAGGGTCAGTACGGAGGGAGCGCCGCACTGTCAGAGGGTCAGTACTGAGGGAGCGCCACACTGTCGGGGGGTCAGGACTGAGGGTGTGCCGCACTGTCAGAGGGTCAGTACTGAGGGAGCGCCACACTGTCAGAGGGTCAGTACTGAGGGAGCGCCACACTGTCGGAGGGTCAGGACTGAGGGAGCGCCGCACTGTCGGAGGGTCAGGACTGAGGGTGTGCCGCACTGTCAGAGGGTCAGTACTGAGGGAGCGCCACACTGTCAGAGGGTCAGTACTGAGGGAGCGCCACACTGTCGGAGGGTCAGGACTGAGGGAGCGCTGCACTGTCGGAGGGTCAGTACTGAGGGTGTGCCGCACTGTCGAGGGGTCAGTACTGAGGGAGCGCCGCACTGTCGGAGGGTCAGGACTGAGGGAGCGCCACACTGTCGGGGGGGGTCAGTACTGAGGGAGCGCCGCACTGTCGGGGGGTCAATACTGAGGGAGTGCCGCACTGTCAGAGGGTCAGTACGGAGGGAGCGCCGCACGGTCAGAGGGTCAGTACTGAGGGAGCGCCACACTGTCGGGGGGTCAGTACTGAGGGAGCGCCGCACTGTCGGGGGGTCAATACTGAGGGAGTGCCGCACTGTCGGGGGGTCAATACTGAGGGAGTGCCGCACTGTCGGAGGGTCAGTACTGAGGGAGCGCCGCACTGTCAGAGGGTCAGTACTGAGGGAGTGCCGCACTGTCAGAGGGTCAGTACTGAGGGAGCGCCACACTGTCAGAGGGTCAGTACTGAAGGAGTGTCGCACCGTCAGAGGGTCAGTACTGAGTGAGCGCCACACTGTCAGGGGGTCAGTACTCAGGGAGTGCCGCACTGTCGGAGGGTCAGTACTGAGGGAGTGCCGCACTGTCGGAGGGTCAGTACTGAGGGAGTGCCGCACTGTCGGAGGGTCAGTACTGAGGGAGCGCCGCACTGTCAGAGGGTCAGTACTGAGGGAGTGCCGCACTGTCAGAGGGTCAGTACTGAGGGAGTGCCGCACCGTCAGAGGGTCAGTACTGAGTGAGCGCCACACTGTCAGGGGGTCAGTACTCAGGGAGTGCCGCACTGTCGGAGGGTCAGTACTGAGGGAGTGCCGCACTGTCGGAGGGTCAGTACTGAGGGAGTGCTACACTGTCAGAGGTTCAGTACTGAGGGAGCGCCACACTGTTGGAGGGTCAGTACTGAGGGAGCGCTGCACTGTTGGAGGGTCAGTACTGAGGGAGTGCTGCACTGTCGGAGGGTCAGTACTGAGGGAGCGCCGCACTGTCGGAGGGTCAGTACTGAGGGAGTGCCGCACTGTCGGAGGGTCAGTACTGAGGGAGTGCCGCACTGTCGGAGGGTCAGTACTGAGGGAGCGCCGCACTGTCGGAGGGTCAGTACTGAGGGAGTGCCGCACTGTCGGAGGGTCAGTACTGAGGGAGTGCCGCACTATCGGGGGGGTCAATACTGAGGGAGTGCTACACTGTCAGAGGTTCAGTACTGAGGGAGCGCCACACTGTTGGAGGGTCAGTACTGAGGGAGTGCCGCTCTGTCAGAGGGTCAGTACTGAGGGAGTGCCACACTGTCTGGGGGGTCAGTACTGAGGGAGTGCCGCACTGTCGGAGGGTCAGTACTGAGGGAGTGCCACACTGTCGGAGGGTCAGTACTGAGGGAGTGCCACACTGTTGGAGGGTCAGTACTGAGGGAGTGCCACACTGTCGGAGGGTCAGTACTGAGGGAGTGCCACACTGTCGGAGGGTCAGTACTGAGGGAGCGCTGCACTGTTGGAGGGTCAGTACTGAGGGAGCGCTGCACTGTCGGAGGGTCAGTACTGAGGGAGCGCCGCACTGTCGGAGGGTCAGTACTGAGGGAGTGCCGCACTGTCGGAGGGTCAGTACTGAGGGAGTGCCGCACTGTCGGAGGGTCAGTACTGAGGGAGCGCCGCACTGTCGGAGGGTCAGTACTGAGGGAGTGCCGCACTGTCGGAGGGTCAGTACTGAGGGAGTGCTGCACTGTCGGAGGGTCAGTACTGAGGGAGTGCCGCACTGTCAGAGGGTCAGTACTGAGGGAGCGCCGCACTGTCGGAGGTTCAGTACTGAGGGAGCGCCGCACTGTCGGAGGGTCAGTACTGAGGGAGCGCCACACTGTCAGAGGGTCAGTACTGAGGGAGCGCCGCACTGTCGGAGGGTCAGTACTGAGGGAGCGCCGCACTGTCGGAGGGTCAGTACTGAGGGAGCGCCGCATTGTCGGAGGGTCAGTACTGAGGGAGTGCCGCACTGTCGGAGGGTCAGTACTGAGGGAGTGCCATACTGTCGGAGGGTCAGTACTGAGGGAGTGCTGCACTGTCAGAGGGTCAGTACTGAGGGAGTGCCGCACTGTCGGAGGGTCAGTACTGAGGGAGTGCCATACTGTCGGAGGGTCAGTACTGAGGGAGCGCCGCACTGTCAGAGGGTCAGTACTGAGGGAGTGCCGCACTGTCGGAGGATCAGTACTGAGGGAGTGCCATACTGTCGGAGGGTCAGTACTGAGGGAGTGCTGCACTGTCGGAGGGTCAGTACTGAGGGAGTGCCGCACTGTCGGAGGGTCAGTACCGAGGGAGTGCCGCACTGTCGGAGGGTCAGTACTGAGGGAGCGCCGCACTGTCAGAGGGTCAGTACTGAGGGAGTGCCGCACTGTCAGAGGGTCAGTACTGAGGGAGTGCCGCACTGTCAGAGGGTCAGTACTGAGGGAGTGCCGCACTGTTGGAGGGTCAGTACTGAGGAAGTGCTGCACTGGTGCAGGTGCCATCTTTCACATGACACACTAACTCGAGGCCCCGTCTGCCCCTCTGGGGTGGATGTAAAAGATCCCACAGCCGCTATTGGAAGAAGAGCCGGGGGGGCGGGGGGAGTTCTCCCCGGTGTCCTGGGGCCTGATATTTATCCCTCAACCCTACATCAGTAATGCAGTAGATTGTACATGCTTACTATCTGTTTGCTGCTTGGGGGAATCTTGCTGTGTATAGATTGCCTGCCACATTCACTGCAACAGTGCGGCACTCCCTCAGCACTGACACTGGGAATGTGGGCCTGGATTACGGGCTGAAGTCTCCGGACTGGGTCTCAACCCCATGACCTCCTGACTCGGGACAGAGCGAGTGACCTACTTGCAGTGGATGGAATTTCAAACAGAGGATGGGAAAGGAACTTGCTTACATGCACAGTTGGATTCACTCCCAGGGTTAGCAGCTGAGTCAGAAGCTACATCAGCACTGAAGATTAATCTGGACAGGTGGATGAAGGAGAAGTGTTGAAGTGAGCAGGGAGGGTCGATGTGGTTGGGACTATTTACTCATACGGAGGGTAAACGCTGACGGGGTCTGGTTGGGCCTGAATGGCCTGTTACGCCTTTTGCCGATTGTCTCCCACGTGCACAGCTGTGGCTCAGCGGGTGAGCTCGCTTGCTCCCGAGGCAGCAGTGCGTGGGTTCAAGAAATACCCACCCTGGAGACTCGAGTATTGAGATCTAAGCTGACGCCAGCACTGAGTGAGCGCTGCATGGTCGGAGGTGCCATCTTTCGGATGAGGCGTCAAACCGAGATCCCGTCTGCCCTCGCGGTTGGACGTAAAAGATTCCGCGGCCACTATTTTGAAGAGGAACAGGGCCCGGGGTGGGGGAGTGGGGCAGGAGGGGAGATTCCCCTCCCCCACCCCGTGTCCCCGAGTCCAATATTTATCCCTCAACCAACATCACTGAAAGCCGATTAGCCGGGTCATTGGGTCATTATCACGTCGCTGTTTGTGGGAGCTTGCTGTGCGCAGATTAGCTGCCGCGTTTCCAACATTACAACAGTGACGACACCGCAGGTTTTGCGAGGTGCTTTGGGATGCGCCGAGACGCTGCAGAATCGCACGTCTTAAAGATTCCTCGTCGAGGGAGGGCTGACTGACAGGTTCAAATGGAACTGAGCACTGCGAGGCCAGGGTTTTAACTCGGGGCCCCTCGAGGTGTACAACTGGGCGTTAAAGGGGAGGGGAATGTTAAAGATGGTGCCTCTCTTGCTGCTTTGCCAGTCTGCTTACATTATTCTGGAGTCATTTGATCCCTTGCTGCTGTGCAGTAAACAAACTGAAAAAGTCTCCTCTGACGCCTTTCTTCCAGCACCAGCCCCCGAGCACCCACCCCCCCCTCCCCCTCCCCCTCCCGTCCTTCCTTTACAAGCCATTTTTTAACCTCCTGACCCCGGTTTTTTTTTCCCTCTTGCACAGGGCGGCTGAGAAGCAGCCAGTCGCGACGGGATTTAGTCGGGGCCCGTTTCCCTTTTGTGCCACGGTGATGTCAGGACGGTTAAAAGACCTCGCTGATGTCGACAAACACAACGGCGCGGCGGAAAACAGTAACAGATGGCTAATATTGTTACACTGCGTCATGCTCCCGGCCCCTCCCCCTCCCTCCCCCCCCCCCCCCCCTCCTCCCCACCCCCTCCCCGCCAATGCCGAGAGCATTCACGTCCAATTAAGACGTTAAGCAGAGTTAACTGCGTGTTGCCTGTGGCACACACTCTACAACAGCTCGAAGATCTGTGTCTCTGCTCAGTGTTAGAGCTGAGGGCCAGCCACGCAGTTTCCTTCATTTATCACTGACAATATTCCAACATTGCAACCGAGACTTCCACTTGGAAAGTACATCACTGCCTGTGAAGATCATTCGGGCGTCCTGAGGTCATAGAAATGCAAGCTTTGCTTTTCTGGAACTTTCTTCCCCCAAAAAGCTGTTGAGGCTGGAGGGCGGCTCAGTTGAAAATATCAAAACTGAGACTGATAGATTTTTGTTAGGTTAAGTGTGTTAAGGGTTACGGAACAAAGGCGGTAATGGAGTTATCATGATTAGATTGAATGTCGGAACAGGCGCGAGGGGCTGAATGGCCTCCTCCTGTTCCTGTGAGTTATCAGGGTCATGAATTCTTGTTGGCCTCCTCCTGTCCACAGGGTTGGGATATGATTTCAGGTACAGCACGGGGGTTAGATACAGAGTAAAGCTCCCTCTACACTGTCCCCCATCAAACACTCCCAGGACAGGTACAGCACGGGGGTTAGATACAGAGTAAAGCTCCCTCTACAGTGTCCCATCAAACACTCCCAGGACAGGTACAGTACGGGGTTAGATACAGAGTAAAGCTCCCTCTACACTGGCATCAGGTGGCAGGACCGTATCTCCAACACAGAAGTCCTCGAGGCGGCCAACGTCCCCAGCTTATACACCCTACTGAGTCAGCGGCGCTTGAGATGGCTTGGCCATGTGAGCCGCATGGAAGATGGCAGGATCCCCAAGGACACATTGTACAGCGAGCTCGCCACTGGTATCAGACCCACCGGCCGTCCATGTCTCCGCTTTAAAGATGTCTGCAAACGCGACATGAAGTCCTGTGACATTGATCACAAGTCGTGGGAGTCAGTTGCCAGCGTTCGCCAGAGCTGGCGGGCAGCCATAAAGGCGGGGCTAAATTGTGGCGAGTCGAAGAGACTTAAGCAGTTGGCAGGAAAAAAGACAGAGGCGCAAGGGGAGAGCCAACTGTGCAACAGCCCCGACAAACAAATTTCTCTGCAGCACCTGTGGAAGAGCCTGTCACTCCAGAATTGGCCTTTATAGCCACTCCAGGCGCTGCTTCACAAACCACTGACCACCTCCAGGCGCTTACCCATTGTCTCTCGAGATAAGGAGGCCAAAGAAGACACTGTCCCCATCAAACACTCCCAGGACAGGTACAGCACGGGGTTAGATACAGAGCAAATCTCCCTCTACACTGTCCCCATCAAACACTCCCCAGGACAGGTACAGCACGGGGTTAGATACAGAGCAAATCTCCCTCTACACTGTCCTCATCAAACACTCCGAGAACAGATAGAGCACAGGGGTAAGCTCCATTTTCCGGCAGCCAGTCAGTCCTTTAATCCTCCTCCTGTCTCCCCACTCTGCCTCTGAGGTGACCCCCGAGGTGTTAATGGTTCTGCTAACACCCAATCCAGCAGCCAAAAGGAAGATTGAGGCTCTTCTCTCTAGCACCATTCGCCTTTGAAGAATCTGACCTTATAAAAGCAGACTGCAGGAAACACACGTCAGCAATCTGCTTTTAGATATTAGCTATTGGTTTGTCGGAAACAAGTGATTTATTTTGTGGGTAAGTCGTTAAAGTAGGCGAAGACTGAGATGGGACCATTGGAACCAATCCAAACCGACTCCTCTGGCACACCGAAGGGGCTTTCACTATCACATTTGTTTATTCTGTTTTATTTTCTGTAAGATTACCCTGCAAAGGCAGGCTCTGTATCCCACCAGCAGAATAGTAGTCCTACTGAAAACTGGGCTCAAGATTCTGCCACTGGGACAATCACACTATGTACAAGATGCACTGCAGCAACTTGCTGAGGATTCTTCGGCAGCACCTCCCAAACTCTCGACCTCCACTGCCCAGACGGACGAGGGCAACATGTGGGTGGGAACATGACTACCTCCAAGTATCACCCCGTCTCCCCCCACCCTGTCAAGACACACTGCATCCCAACTTGGACATATATCACCGCTGGTTGAAGGAGCCTTGGTGCGTTGCTGCAGTGCATCTTGTAGATGGTACACACTGCTGCCACTGTGTGTCGGTGGTGGAGGGAGTGAATGTTTGTGGATGGGGTGTCAATCAAGCGGGCTGCTTTGTCCGGGGTGGTGCCGAGCTTCTTGAGTTTTGTTGGAGCTGGACCCATCCAGGCAAGTGGAGAGTATTCCATCACACTCCTGACTTGTGCCTTGTAGATGGTGGACAGGCTTTGAGGAGTTAGGTCCAATTAATATTCTGGTCGATAGTGGGGGATTCAGTGATGGTAATGCCGTTGAATGTCAAGGGGAGATGGTTAGATTCTCTCTTGTTGGAGCTGGTCATTGCCTGGCACTTGTGCGGCGTGAATGTTACTTGCCACTTATCAGCCCAAGCCTGAGATGTTTGCTAACAGCACTGTGGGTGTACCTACCCCACACGGACTGCAGCGGCTCACCACCACCTTCTCAAGGGCACTTAGGGATGGGCAACAAATGCTGGCCTGGCCAGCGACACTCACTTCCCATGAATGAATAAAGAAGTGTGGGGTAAAAGTGTTCAGCTACTAAAACCAGGCCCCTCTACCACCTTAACCATTCCACCAACTGGTCTATTCACATTAATAAGATTGAGACTTGCATTTCTATAGCACCTTTCACCTCAGGACGTTCCAAAGCACTTTACAGCCAATGGAGCACTTTTTGAAGTGTAGTCACATTTGTAACGTAGGAAAAGCAGCAGCCAATTCACACACAGCAAGATCCCACAAGCAGCAATGTCATAATGATCAGATCAGCTGTTTCTGCGATGTTGGCTTTGGGATAAGTATTGTCCAGGGCATCTCCCTCTGCTCCTCTACGAAATTGCGGCCCTGGGCGGGCAGACGGGGCCTCCGTTTAAGGTCTCATTCAAAAGACAGCATGTGCAACAGTGCAGCGCTCCCCCAGTACTGGCTCTGGCAGTGTCGTCCTGAAATATGAGCTCAAGCATCTGGAGTGTCTTGAACCCACGACATTCTGATTCTGAGAGGGAAGATGGATACAAACAGACCATAACTAGTGCAGAGCCAGTTCTAGCTTACAAAAATGTTCCCTAGTCATTCTGGCAGTTAAGCAGTGCCCTGCTCCCACCCTACACACACACACACACACACAAATAAAACCTACTTATCTCAAGTGACACAGCTCTGCCTTGATCAGTCAACTGCAACTAAAGCAATTTTGAACTCTATTTGTTGTCACTCCTCATTAAGATGTCTATGGGAGACGGAGGAAGTTAGGAAGTCACATGCTTCAGAGGATGTGATGGGGGGGGGGGGGGGGGGGGGGGTCAGAACACTGAAAAGACACTAACTGGCTTTCACTCCATTTTGGTGCCAGTTCAGTCTTCACACTTTTGGATGGGAATTTGGATGGTGGGGGTGGCTGGGAGAAACTGATGGAACCAAACCCCAGTGAGAGTCGGAATCTTTCGGGGAGAAGGAATGGGAGGGAACTCTGGACAGTAAACTAAAGCTCCCCGTTACCCTGCTCACGGGTCAGTGTTGTGCTGTCTCTGGGCCTTTCCCCCAGAACTGACCAACATAGCCGAGCCTCCCCCATGTGAAAGCCACGTCAACGATTTTTTATTCGTTCATGGGGATGTGGGCGTTGCTGGCATTTATTGCCCATCCCTAATTACCCCTTGAGAAGGTGGTGGTGAGCTGCCTTCTTGAACCGCTGCAGTCCATGTGGCGCAGGTACACCCACAGTGCTGTTAGGATTTTGACCCAGCGCCAGTGAAGGATCGGCCGATATGGTTCCAAGTCAGAATGGTGTGTGACTTGGAGGGGAACTTGCAGGTGGTGGTGTTCCCAAGCGTCTGCTGCCCTTGTCCTTCTAGTTGGTAGAGGTCGCGAGTTTGGAAGGTGCTGTCTAAGGAGCCTTGGTGCGTTGCTGCAGTGCATCGTGTAGACGGTACACACTGCTGCCACTGTGCGTCGGTGATGGAGGGAGTCAATGTTGAAAATGGTGGATGGGGTGTCAATCAAGCGGGCTGCTTTGTCCTGTATGATGTCGAGCTTCTTGAGTGTTGTTGGAGTTGCACCCATCCAGGCAAGTGGAGAGTGTTCCATCACACTCCTGACTTGTGCCTTGTCGATGGTGGACAGGCTTTGGGGAGTCAGGAGGTGAGTTACTCTCCGCAGGATTCCCAGCTTCTGACTTGCTCTTGTAGCCACGGTATTTATATGGCTACTCCAGTTCAGTTTCTGGTTAATGGTAACCCCCAGGATGTTGATAGTGGGGGATTCAGCGATGGTAATGCCATTGAATGTCAAGGGGAGATGGTTAGATTCTCTCTTGTTGGAGATGGTCATTGCCTGGCACTTGTGTGGCATGGATGTCACTTGCCACTTAACAGCCCAAGCCTGGATATTGTCCCGGTCTTGCTGCATTTCTACACGGACTGCTTCAGTATCTGAGGAGTTGCAAATGGTGCTGAACATTGTGCAATCATCAGCGAACATCCCCACTTCCGACCTTATGATGGAGGGAAGGTCATTGATGAAACAGTTGAAGATGGTTGGGCCTCGGACACTACCCTGAGGGCATAACAGCCGAATCTGACCCTCACTTCCCTTCTCCTCAGTGCCTCTGGGAGCAGGACAGCTCAGGTGAAGGGTAGTGATTCGCGATAAGAGACTTGTGAACAAAATACCCCTACACAGAGGAAACACCTTGGCGGGAGAGGACAGGAGAACATTGGTGGAAACTTCTACACAAAAGGATGGAATCATAGACACCTACAGCACAGAAGGAGGCCATTCGGCCCATCGTGCCTGTGCTGGCTCTTTGAAAGAGCTATCCAATTAGTCCCACTTTCCCCCACAGCCCTGCAAATTTTACCCCTTCCAGTATTTATCCAATTCCCCTTTTTGAAAGTTACTATTGAATCTGCTTCCACCCCCCTTTCAGGCAGCGCGTTCCAGATCACAACAACTCACTGCGTTAAAAAAAAAATTCTCCTCATCTTCCCCCTCTGGTTCTTTTACCAATTATCTTAAATTAAGTGGTTAAAAAAAAAAGCAAAAATGCAGAAATTTTCAGCCATAAGTAAATAGTTGACGATGTTTTAGGGACGGTTTGCCTTGCCAGCGGTTGGACTGAAACGTTTGGTGGGGTCAGGACATCACTCCCAGTTTCTTCCCCTGACCCCTCACTGGGGACCTGTCCCAGTTGGACAGGCTACCCTCCAATAGCCTTTGCTTTGACTATTCTATATGTGAGAAAGAAGAGGCGGTGAGGTTTGAAACATATTGCATGGCCACTATTAGGATCCCCTCTTCACCAACCCCAATCCGTGTCCAACCTCTGCAGATAGGGAGTCCCTCAGTAATAGGGGCATAGTAACAGGAGCATATATCTCTCCCAATATCTCTCTCCCCCATATATGCCTCCCCCTATATAACGCTCTCTCATATCTCCCTGTCCCATGTTTCTCTGCCTCTCCCATATCTCCCCCTTCTCCCTGTACTGAACTTCGCCCCCCCACCCCGCCTGCGTGGTTCTGGGTTTAAATCTGTGTTCAGTCGGTCTCAATCGTGCCACTTCAGGGGCATCAGCTCCACCTTCAACCAAGGAGGGGAGAATTGTGCAGCAGAGATCCCCATCAGTGACTGCAAACAGCCCACTGCTATGCTGTGGCGCTCCCACTCCATCCCGTCACCCCAGCTAGAGGGAGTGTCTGTGTGTGTTTATGGACAGCGGTGAGGGGAGCAATGAGCAGGCTGTGATGGCATGGGATGTTATCTTAAGGAACGCTATATCAGCACAAGTAACTGTTAGCCGTAGCTCGGTGGGTCACTCTCTTGCCTCAGAGTCTCATAGGTCATAGGTTCGTGGCCCCTACACCAGAAACTTGAGCACAAAATCCAGGCTGACATTCCCAGTGCCAGTACTGAGAGAGTGCTGCATTGTCGGAGGGGCCGCCTTTCAGATAAGTTAAACCTCGTCTGCCCTACTTCGAAGAAGGGCGGGCGGGTGGGGGAGGGGGCGCGGGTGGGGGAAGAGTTCTCCCTGGGGCCCAAGATTTATCCCTCAACCGACATCTCTCAAATCTCATCGGCCCATTGATGTCTGTGGGAGCTTGCTGTGCGCCAAGCGACTGCCACATTACGACGGTGACTGCACTTCAAAAGCATTTCATCGTCGAGCGTTTCGGGACGTCCTGAAGTTGTGATGCCCCCCATGGTTGAATATCAAGTCCACTCTCACTCCCAAGGCTTGCCCACGAAGGATGGTCACTTGGGAGGGGGGAAGCCGCCACCTGTGGAACGGAATCCTAGCATGGGTCAGAGTGAATGGGCGATATTGTGTGTGTGTGTGTGTGTGTGTGCGGACTGGGAGGCTGAGAGTGAAACAGACTCTTTAAGGGGCAATTGCTTGTAACTTTAATACAACCTTCATCTTATCTGAATTTGGATCTCTACCATATGTTCTATCGTTCCTTCTACCCCACCTCACCTCCAAAAAAAATCCTGGTCCCTTAATCTCACAGTTTGCTTGCTGTCTTGAGAGTTTTCCCTTTAACTTTCTCTTGCTTAAGAGTAACAAATCAATTTGTCTCTCTCTCTCTCTCTCTCTCTCTTCTAACTGGTTCAGTCCATTCTCTTTTTCTCTCCACTTGATCCTGTGCCAAGTAAATGTGCTCTCCCCTTTCACTAAGAGAGGAATGGCTTGCTCCTCATCTGCATGTGGCTCCCGGTGAGGGCCATGTGGTGAGAGGGACTTTGTAGTACTGGTATGAGCTTGAAGACCAGGCAAGTGTTTTTCAATCTCTCTCTCGGTCTCCACTTTTATCTGAGGGGAATAATAAAACCTGGAGGCTTCAGCTGCATTTGATCCTTCGGCAGAACTTTTCCAGCAATTATGTACTGTGCCTATCCAGTATCCGGGGTAGGAAATAACCCTCTGATGTACTTCTACAATGGCAAGACTGTAAGTATTAAAGAGACTTATTTCGTTTGTTGGCTTTTGTGTTGCCGAGTCTTTGTGTGTGTGTGTGCAGTGGGTTCAACAAGTTGCTCCTTCTACTCAATCTTAAATTGCGTCCTGCAAAAGTCAGGAAACTTTATGTTGCTTTTAGTATATGTGTTTTATTTTTTATAAAAAAGTTTTCCTGCAACGACTCCGCTTTTGTGTTTTTGAAAACACACACAATCTTTCTTTTTCATTCCGGGTTTCCTGTTTCAGTCGTTTCGGAGCTGTTGCTGAAAGGGCTTTTACTTTCTCTGCGGTTAGGGTTGGAAAAATTCTGCGACTCGATTATTTATATATATTTATATATATATATATATATATATATATATATTTGTTTTCTTTTAAAGAAAGACGCAAATTAACCATTTCGGTGCATTTTCAAAAGGAGGGGAGAGTGAGGTCAAAGCAAACAACAGAAAGGGAAGCTTTTGGAAAATGTTTCGTTTTGTTCGTGGTCTCTTTCCAAAAGTTTTGTTTTTGAGGAAAGTTTTTGTCCCCTCCTTTCTCAGTATGGGAGGGGGGGGGGAAGTTAGGGTAGAGGATTTGGAGATTTCGCTCCCCTTTATAATCCCCCCCCCCCTTTTAAATTATGAAACAAAAGAACTAAAGGAGAGACAAAGAGAGAAAGGAAGATAAAGTTGTGTTTTTCAAGTGAGGGGAGGGGGTGGGGTGTGTTGTGAGTTAGAAACTGGATTCTGGCTTTTAAAGACCTTCTCTTGGTTCTGGTTCCTTGTCATCTCCCCTCACTCCTTTTGGAGATGAGGGGGTGGAGATTAAAAAGGGACCAATTGAAGGAGGATATTCCTTGTTTTTGGGATAAACGCACACAATTTACTTCAGTTTGGAAGGTTTTAAGAAATCTACTGAGGGTTAGGAGTGTATCTGCTTGACAGATGCCTCTAACCCCTCTCTCTCTCTCTCTCTCTCTCCACCACCCCTGCTCCCCTCCATTGCTCCCCATCCTAAGCATCATACTCTTTAACCATGCTAACGGTACCATTCTAACCAGACTGCAATATAGAAGAGGCAAGTTGCTCTAAGTTCTTGGAGTTTGTAGGCTCCCAGATGTTGCTCACCAGCCACCATCAACATAGCCCACAACCTGCGACCATGCCCCCCCCCCCCCACCTCGCTGGAAAGTTTTGATGTGCCACACCAACCCAACATCTGGCCAGCTGTCCAATAACGTCCTCCCTTTCTCCTCTCCCCCCCCCCCCCCTTAATTTATTTTACGGTCCTCCCAGATTTACGAAGCTATCCGGAGTTAAATCCCACCCACCCTCGCCCTGGTTTGTTTGTCTGTGAGTCTCTGCACTCCAGATTGATTGCTGGGTCTTTGAAGTTCCCCGAGATGGGACGTGAACTGGGTCTGAATGAATCCCTCCTCTTCTGGGATGTGCCAGTCGCCAGGGTAATTTTTTGAGAGCGGATAATTCTGCATTTTTTTTTTTGGCGTAAATTTGGCGGTGGTTTGTTTGACACGGCGTGCTGATTTGCTGCAGCTAATTGCTTCCTTTGCCCCCCAAACCCTCACCAAGAGCACTGGGCACCAGAGCCCCAACCCAATTGCATGGGTTGTACTGTTGGAACCGCAACAGCCAATCTGCGCACAGCAAGCTCCCACAAACAGCAACGTGATGATGACCCAGATCATCAGTTTTCAGGTGATGTTGGTTGAGGGATAAATTTTTGTCCCAGGAAGAGGTTTCCCCCCCCCCCCCCCCCCAACCCCCACTCTTCAAATAGTGGCTGTGGGATCTTTCATCTTCATTTCAGTGACAACTCCAACAGTGCTGGCGGTGCCAGCCTAGGTTTTGTGCCCAAGTCTCTGGAGTGGCGCTTGAACTCATGACCTTCTAACTCCGAGGTGAAAGAGCGACCCACAGCTGACACAACTGTTGCTCGTCCCTCCGACCTGACGCCCACCCGAACGCGCCTACCTCTACACAGCCCCAGTTAATTCTGTGGGATTGCCCCGGGTCTACTTTCAGTACCATACCTAGTGAGCCACTGGGACAGCTAATCGAAGCCGGTATTGACGCCTGACTCAAGTGGAGTCAATCGCATCACCAGGTCAAGAGTGTGACTGGTATCCATGTGCCGATTGTAGTTCTCCTTTTAGACCGGAGAAGGTTAAGAGGAGATTTAATCGGGGCGTTCAAAATCATGAGAAGTTATGGAGTAAATAAGGAGAAACTGTTTCCAGTGGCAGGAGGGTCAGTAACCAGAGGGACACAGATTGAAGATAATTGGTAAATGAACCAGAGGGGGGAGAGGAGGAGAATTTTTTTTTAACGCAGTGAGTTGTTGTGATCTGGAACGCGCTGCCTGAAAGGGCGGTGGAAGCAGATTCAATAGTAACTTTCAAATGGATAAATACTGGAAGGGGAAAAATTTGCAGGGTTTCTAATGGCTTTAGTTGGTAAACACATCAGATGTGGGACTGGGTCATTATAGATGAGGGATGTCTCAGGTCAGATGCCTGCCGGGGACTGGTGGAGGTGGGAAGGGTGTGGGGCTGATTTCCTTGATTTCATCTGTGACCATGATTGGCCTCGGGACCTTGGGCTAGAAAAGGAAGAATTTGAGGGATTCCACCACTGGTCAGTTGTTGGGTGAAGGGATTGACAATGGGGGTAGATGGTGTTTAGATACAGATCAACCGTGATCTAGTTGAATGGCGGAACAGGCTTGAGGGGCTGAATGGCCTCCTCCTGTTCTTCTGATAAGTGGCTCCCTTTTTTCAGATGTCAGTTGTGGAAAATGTCTCCGACGGGAATGTTGTTCCGCCAGGGTGCACTCCTCGTCTCGTCAGACTGGACTGTGATGCCTCCGCTGTCGGAAAGCCCATTGGCTCTGCTTGTCCTGGGCTCACACCGAGGGGTGAGGCACCTGATAAAACAGCAGAGGCTCATCATCTTGGCGGGGGAGAGGGAAGTGAGAGACCCAGGGGTAAACGACGCAGAATATAAGTGCAACCTGCTTTTGCCCCTTGCCGAGTGATCTGGATGATTCCCCCCCCCCCCCCCCCCCCAGGCTTGAAGGTTTTGTGTGATCTTTCTGCAGATGTTCAATGATGGAAAACAGGTGCGCGTGTTGGAGAGGTGGGGGAACCTCCTCCTGTAGCCTTTGAAGGCTGGCAAACATCTTGAAATTAAAAACATCACCCGGTGAAGCCAACTTGCGTTTTCTCTATTCGAACCGAGATGTTAATTCTCCTAGTTTTGTTTTCACCCTCACCACCACCCCTCTGCTGACACCCCCCTCTTCTCCTGAATATCTTCTGGGCTATGTTCCCACCTCCTCTGGTGGATCGCCCAAGTGGCTGTTATGTGCATGGGTTATTCGACTACAGGGTGCATTTCAGTGGACCTTTTGCTTGGCAAGGGGCTGACCTACTGACGCGCAGCGCTTCCCTCTGGGCTGAGGTGAGCAGTGCATCCGGTTGGGGAACTGTGGGCGTTTTATTTATGAAGGAATGGATATAGATCCCATTCACCCTAGCAGGAGGACACCAGGAGTAGAGCGTGGTGGCTGCTTTCTTGAGAGCCATCCAGAACGTATTCCGCTGCCCCACTCTCTTTCTGTAGCCCTGTACCTTCACTTATTTTTCCAGTCCGCCTTTAAAAGGCGCAGCGGTCTCTGCCTCAACCGCTCGCTGTAGCAACTCTCTCTGTTCTTACATCAAAGGCGCTACATAAATGCAAGTTGTTGTTAACCACCCCACCTCCCCTACCAGAGTGAGGAAAGATTGCCGAAAGTCTGAAATGACACCAGAGGGCTGTGAGGAAAGAACAGGGGTGGGGTGGGGCGAACTGGATAGCTCTTTCGAAGAGTGGGCACAGCCGCGATAGGCTGAATGGCCTCCTCCTGTGCTGTAGGATTCTCTGGTTCCGTGCCATGTGCTCGCTTGACCTCACAACCTTAATAGCCAGCGTAGAGCAGAGACTTTCAATCCGCCTGGGCTGCAGTCGCACTGACCCGCTGCACAGTTGGACTCCAGTTCCACCCAAACACTTGACGTGACCATCCTGAGCTAGCCCGATCGATCTTAGACCTCACGATTTGAACATAACGGGCACTCGGGCTAGCAACGACTGCCACTTAGTGCATGACAGAATAGATTGGGGGGGCGGGGGGCTAAATTTACAATTTCTGTCGGAGGTGCAAGACCGATCTTCGGGATTAACCGACTGTTACGTGAAACGCGCATTGAAATTGGTGAACGCGAAATCCGGGTGGTTTAAATAACGAGGACTGACCTGCATCTTCCCAGGCGTGGTGGCAAGCCAATTGACAATCTCTCCCAAGCTGTCAGGAGTCCTGAATGTAAAATGTTGGCAGTGGGACACACGGGGTTGGCACAGATTAATAAACTTAATAACAAACTCCGGTGTTGCCACCTCCTGTTTGGAAAAGGCTGAGGGTTTGATGCGAGGGATAGCTGTTGCCGCACCCCGCCCCTCAGTCTTCAGGGGTGAAACTGGACAATGACAGTCAAGTGGCCATTCGACTGTGAAAGCCAGCACGCCCGAGACCCAACATGCCTGTGCCACGCACGCAGGTAAACATACTTCACGCAGTTATTTAACAAACATCTCCCACCGTTCATGACCAAGGAAGTAAACAAACCACAGCGGTCAAAAACAAAGCGTGTGCACGGCTCTTCTTTGTCTCCCTTGCCATTTTCCCCGCCCGGTGCGCAGAAAGGTTAAAAGTTCACATGCTGTGCGAATTTAAGAGGTCAGACAACCGACGACTGAGCCTATTGTTTCCTTTAACTGCAAATCCAAAGTGCAAGCCCCACCTGGGTGTGACCCGTTGCTAAACGTTTTGGGGCAACGTTGAAGAAAGCTTGGCCAAAAAAATGGCCAAGGACGGAGCTGGGAAAGAGCCGAGTTTTTCCAAAAAAAAGAAATGCGTTAAGCAGCGTATTGCCGACCTGGCGATTTGTTTTGGTGATGCTGTTGGCTGCACCAGACTCTGACAGTAGCACTGAAATTATCTTAACTCCATGCACTTCGGACAAATCCTGTTGCCATTTTAATCTGCAATAGGCTGAGGTTCTGGATTGGAATTGGCTGCTGGGTAGCTGTACCCCAGTGTGGGTTGGCAGCCTTTGGGAAAAGGGGAAGTCATCTACTCTGAGCCAGTCATAAGATTTCTGTAAGGTTTCGCTGCCTTGGTGGGGCTTGGCAGTGGATTAGAATACATTTTCTGTGCTGCATGTCACATGAATAAATAATTGAGACCAGGTTTTGTGGTTGGACCTGGAACTTGTATTGGAACAAATGTGCTTGGATAAAATAAAATTCTTCCAATGGGAGTGAATCGGAAGGGGTTTGATCCATTGGTATTGTGTACAGTGGGAGTGAATCGGAAGGGGTTTGATCCATTGGTATTGTGTACACTGGGAGTGAATAGGAAGGGGTTTGATCCATTGGGATTGTGTACAGTGGGAGTGAATAAGAAGGGGTTTGATCCATTGGTATTGTGTACACTGGGAGTGAATAGGAAGGGGTTTGATCCATTGCGATTGTGTACAATGGGAGTGAATGGGAAAGGGTTTGATCCATTGGGATTGTGTACAGTGGGAGTGAAGGGGAAGGGGTTTGATCCATTGGGATTGTGTACAGTGGGAGTGAATAAGAAGGGGTTTGATCCATTGGTATTGTGTACACTGGGAGTGAATAAGAAGGGGTTTGATCCATTGGTATTGTGTATAATGGGAGTGAATAAGAAGGGGTTTGATCCATTGGGATTGTGTACACTGGGAGTGAATAAGAAGGGGTTTGATCCATTGGGATTGTGTACACTGGGAGTGAATAGGAAGGGGTTTGATCCATTGGGATTGTGTACAATGGGAGTGAACGGGAAGGGGTTTGATCCATTGGGATTGTGTATAATGGGAGTGAATGGGAAGAGGTTTGATCCATTGGTATTGTGTATAATGGGAGTGAATAAGAAGGGGTTTGATCCATTGGGATTGTGTACAATGGGAGTGAATGGGAAGAGGTTTGATCCATTGCGATTGTGTACAATGGGAGTGAATGGGGAAGGGGTTTGATCCATTGGGATTGTGTACAATGGGAGTGAATGGGAAGGGGTTTGATCCATTGGGATTGTGTACAGTGGGAGTGAATAAGAAGGGGTTTGATCCATTGGGATTGTGTACACTGGGAGTGAATAAGAAGGGGTTTGATCCATTGGGATTGTGTACACTGGGAGTGAATAAGAAGGGGTTTGATCCATTGGGATTGTGTACACTGGGAGTGAATAAGAAGGGGTTTGATCCATTGGGATTGTGTACAATGGGAGTGAATGGGAAGGGGTTTGATCCATTGGGATTGTGTACAGTGGGAGTGAATGGGAAGGGGTTTGATCCATTGGGATTGTGTACAGTGGGAGTGAATGGGAAGGGGTTTGATCCATTGGGATTGTGTACACTGGGAGTGAATAAGAAGGGGTTTGATCCATTGGGATTGTGTACACTGGGAGTGAATAAGAAGGGGTTTGATCCATTGGTATTGTGTACACTGGGAGTGAATAAGAAGGGGTTTGATCCATTGGTATTGTGTATAATGGGAGTGAATGGGAAGGGGTTTGATCCATTGGGATTGTGTACAGTGGGAGTGAATAAGAAGGGGTTTGATCCATTGGGATTGTGTACAGTGGGAGTGAATAAGAAGGGGTTTGATCCATTGGTATTGTGTACACTGGGAGTGAATAAGAAGGGGTTTGATCCATTGGTATTGTGTACACTGGGAGTGAATAAGAAGGGGTTTGATCCATTGGTATTGTGTACACTGGGAGTGAATAAGAAGGGGTTTGATCCATTGGTATTGTGTATAATGGGAGTGAATGGGAAGGGGTTTGATCCATTGGGATTGTGTACAGTGGGAGTGAATAAGAAGGGGTTTGACCCATTGGTATTGTGTATAATGGGAGTGAATGGGAAGGGGTTTGATCCATTGGTATTGTGTACACTGGGAGTGAATAAGAAGGGGTTTGATCCATTGGTATTGTGTACACTGGGAGTGAATAAGAAGGGGTTTGATCCATTGGTATTGTGTATAATGGGAGTGAATGGGCAGGGGTTTGATCCATTGGGATTGTGTACAGTGGGAGTGAATAAGAAGGGATTTGATCCATTGGTATTGTGTATAATGGGAGTGAATGGGAAGGGATTTGATCCATTGGTATTGTGTATAATGGGAGTGAATAAGAAGGGGTTTGATCCATTGGTATTGTGTATAATGGGAGTGAATGGGCAGGGGTTTGATCCATTGGTATTGTGTCCAGTGGGAATGAATAGGAAGGGATTTGATCCATTGGTATTGTGTATAATGGGAGTGAATGGGAAGGGGTTTGATCCATTGGTATTGTGTATAATGGGAGTGAATTGGAATGGGTTTGATCCATTGGTATTGTGTATAATGGGAGTGAATAAGAAGGGGTTTGATCCATTGGTATTGTGTACACTGGGAGTGAATAAGAAGGGGTTTGATCCATTGGTATTGTGTACAGTGGGAGTGAATAGGAAGGGATTTGATCCATCGGTATTGTGTACACTGGGAGTGAATAAGAAGGGATTTGATCCATTGGTATTGTGTACACTGGGAGTGAATAAGAAGGGGTTTGATCCATTGGGATTGTGTACAGTGGGAGTGAATAGGAAGGGATTTGATCCATTGGTATTGTGTACACTGGGAGTGAATAAGAAGGGATTTGATCCATTGGTATTGTGTATAATGGGAGTGAATGGGAAGGGATTTGATCCATTGGTATTGTGTATAATGGGAGTGAATAAGAAGGGGTTTGATCCATTGGTATTGTGTATAATGGGAGTGAATGGGAAGGGATTTGATCCATTGGTATTGTGTATAATGGGAGTGAATGGGAAGGGGTTTGATCCATTGGGATTGTGTACACTGGGAGTGAATAAGAAGGGATTTGATCCATTGGTATTGTGTATAATGGGAGTGAATGGGAAGGGATTTGATCCATTGGTATTGTGTCCAGTGGGAATGAATAGGAAGGGATTTGATCCATTGGTATTGTGTATAATGGGAGTGAATAAGAAGGGGTTTGATCCATTGGGATTGTGTACACTGGGAGTGAATAAGAAGGGATTTGATCCATTGGTATTGTGTATAATGGGAGTGAATGGGAAGGGATTTGATCCATTGGTATTGTGTCCAGTGGGAATGAATAGGAAGGGATTTGATCCATTGGTATTGTGTATAATGGGAGTGAATAAGAAGGGGTTTGATCCATTGGGATTGTGTACACTGGGAGTGAATAAGAAGGGATTTGATCCATTGGTATTGTGTATAATGGGAGTGAATGGGAAGGGATTTGATCCATTGGTATTGTGTCCAGTGGGAATGAATAGGAAGGGATTTGATCCATTGGTATTGTGTATAATGGGAGTGAATAAGAAGGGGTTTGATCCATTGGTATTGTGTATAATGGGAGTGAATAAGAAGGGGTTTGATCCATTGGGATTGTGTACACTGGGAGTGAATAAGAAGGGATTTGATCCATTGGTATTGTGTATAATGGGAGTGAATGGGAAGGGATTTGATCCATTGGTATTGTGTCCAGTGGGAATGAATAGGAAGGGATTTGATCCATTGGTATTGTGTATAATGGGAGTGAATAAGAAGGGGTTTGATCCATTGGTATTGTGTATAATGGGAGTGAATGGGAAGGGATTTGATCCATTGGTATAGTGTATAATGGGAGTGAATGGGAAGGGGTTTGATCCATTGGTGTTGTGTACACTGGGAGTGAATAAGAAGGGGTTTGATCCATTGGTGTTGTGTATAATGGGAGTGAATAAGAAGGGGTTTGATCCATTGGTGTTGTGTATAATGGGAGTGAATAGGAAGGGATTTGATCCATTGGTATTGTGTACACTGGGAGTGAATAAGAAGGGGTTTGATCCATTGGTGTTGTGTATAATGGGAGTGAATGGGAAGGGATTTGATCCATTGGTATTGTGTCCAGTGGGAATGAATAGGAAGGGATTTGATCCATTGGTATAGTGTATAATGGGAGTGAATGGGAAGGGGTTTGATCCATTGGTGTTGTGTACACTGGGAGTGAATAAGAAGGGGTTTGATCCATTGGTGTTGTGTATAATGGGAATGAATAGGAAGGGATTTGATCCATTGGTATAGTGTATAATGGGAGTGAATGGGAAGGGGTTTGATCCATTGGTGTTGTGTACACTGGGAGTGAATAAGAAGGGGTTTGATCCATTGGTGTTGTGTATAATGGGAGTGAATGGGAAGGGATTTGATCCATTGGTATTGTGTCCAGTGGGAATGAATAGGAAGGGATTTGATCCATTGGTATAGTGTATAATGGGAGTGAATGGGAAGGGGTTTGATCCATTGGTGTTGTGTACACTGGGAGTGAATAAGAAGGGGTTTGATCCATTGGTGTTGTGTATAATGGGAATGAATAGGAAGGGATTTGATCCATTGGTATAGTGTATAATGGGAGTGAATGGGAAGGGGTTTGATCCATTGGTGTTGTGTACACTGGGAGTGAATAAGAAGGGGTTTGATCCATTGGTGTTGTGTATAATGGGAGTGAATGGGAAGGGATTTGATCCATTGGTATTGTGTCCAGTGGGAATGAATAGGAAGGGATTTGATCCATTGGTATAGTGTATAATGGGAGTGAATGGGAAGGGATTTGATCCATTGGTGTTGTGTATAATGGGAGTGAATAAGAAGGGGTTTGATCCATTGGTGTTGTGTATAATGGGAGTGAATAGGAAGGGATTTGATCCATTGGTATTGTGTACACTGGGAGTGAATAAGAAGGGGTTTGATCCATTGGTGTTGTGTATAATGGGAGTGAATAGGAAGGGATTTGATCCATTGGTATTGTGTATAATGGGAGTGAATAGGAAGGGATTTGATCCATTGGTATTGTGTATAATGGGAGTGAATGGGAAGGGGTTTGATCCATTGGTATTGTGTATAATGGGAGTGAATGGGAAGGGGTTTGATCCATTGGTGTTGTGTATAATGGGAGTGAATGGGAAGGGGTTTGATCCATTGGTATTGTGTCCAGTGGGAATGAATAGGAAGGGATTTGATCCATTGGTATAGTGTATAATGGGAGTGAATGGGAAGGGATTTGATCCATTGGTATTGTGTCCAGTGGGAATGAATAGGAAGGGATTTGATCCATTGGTATAGTGTATAATGGGAGTGAATGGGAAGGGGTTTGATCCATTGGTGTTGTGTACACTGGGAGTGAATAAGAAGGGGTTTGATCCATTGGTGTTGTGTATAATGGGAGTGAATAAGAAGGGGTTTGATCCATTGGTGTTGTGTATAATGGGAGTGAATAGGAAGGGATTTGATCCATTGGTATTGTGTATAATGGGAGTGAATAGGAAGGGATTTGATCCATTGGTATTGTGTATAATGGGAGTGAATGGGAAGGGGTTTGATCCATTGGTATTGTGTATAATGGGAGTGAATGGGAAGGGGTTTGATCCATTGGTGTTGTGTATAATGGGAGTGAATGGGAAGGGGTTTGATCCATTGGTATAGTGTACAATGGGAGTGAATGGGAAGGGGTTTGATCCATTGGTGTTGTGTATAATGGGAGTGAATGGGAAGGGGTTTGATCCATTGGTATTGTGTATAATGGGAGTGAATAGGAAGGGGTTTGATCCATTGGTATAGTGTACAATGGGAGTGAATGGGAAGGGGTTTGATCCATTGGTATTGTGTATAATGGGAGTGAATGGGAAGGGGTTTGATCCATTGGTATAGTGTACAATGGGAGTGAATGGGAAGGGGTTTGATCCATTGGTGTTGTGTATAATGGGAGTGAATGGGAAGGGGTTTGATCCATTGGTATTGTGTATAATGGGAGTGAATGGGAAGGGTTTTGATCCATTGGTATAGTGTACAATGGGAGTGAATAGGAAGGGGTTTGGGTTCATTGGGATTGTATACAATGGGAGTGAATGGAGAAGGGGTTTGGGTCCATTGGGATTGTATACAATGGGAGTGAATGGGAAGGGGTTTGGGTCCATTGGGATTGTATACAATGGGAGTGAATGGGAAGGGGTTTGGGTCCATTGGGATTGTATACAGTGGGAGTGAATGGGGAAGGGGTTTGGGTCCATTGGGATTGTATACAATGGGAGTGAATGGGAAGGGGTTTGATCCATTGGGATTGTGTACAGTGGGAGTGAATAGGAAGGGATTTGATCCATTGGTATTGTGTATAATGGGATGAAAGGGAAGGGGTTTGATCCATTGGTATAGTGTACAATGGGAGTGAATGGAGAAGGGGTTTGGGTCCATTGGGATTGTATACAGTGGGAGTGAATGGGGAAGGGGTTTGGGTCCATTGGGATTGTATACAATGGGAGTGAATGGGAAGGGGTTTGGGTCCATTGGGATTGTATACAATGGGAGTGAATAAGAAGGGGTTTGATCCATTGGTATAGTGTACAATGGGAGTGAATAGGAAGGGGTTTGGGTCTATTGGGATTGTATACAGTGGGAGTGAACGGGAAGGGGTTTGGGTCCATTGGGATTGTATACAGTGGGAGTGAATGGGAAGGGGTTTGGGTCCATTGGGATTGTATACAGTGGGAGTGAATGGGGAAGGATTTGGGTCTATTGGGATTGTATACAGTGGGAGTGAATGGGGAGGGGTTTGGGTCCATTGGGATTGTATACAGTGGGAGTGAACGGGAAGGGGTTTGGGTCCATTGGGATTGTATACAGTGGGAGTGAACGGGAAGGGGTTTGGGTCTATTGGGATTGTATACAGTGGGAGTGAATGGGGAGGGGTTTGGGTCCATTGGGATTGTATACAGTGGGAGTGAACGGGAAGGGGTTTGGGTCCATTGGGATTCTGTGCTATCTGCGGCTGACCCTCCAAATGTAGGACCATCTTTATCTGTCAGTCGCAGTCCACATGATGGACTTGTCCATTGAACCATCCGGTTAACCGACTCCCTATTACTTTAAATAAATTTCTGACAGTGTTGTAACTGTACCGTTAGACGAAGCCCGTTGATGTGAGGCGGAGGGCAGCCTATCTGCTGCCCACCCAGTAAGAGGCATCCAGCATACCCGTGCCCAGCGGCAGTTTGCGCCCATTGGCGGTGCCGCGTCCGAACGAGGTGCCTCGACACTGGCTGTGCCGTGAGGAGCAGCCCATTGAAATACTGGAGGTGGGGGTGGGGGGTGGGCGGTGGTGATGCGAGGTTGCATTGCGACGCTGGCACAGAGCTACTCGCCACATGTTATAATTTCCCCTCTTTCCCCACCCCTCCTGCCCACCTACCCGCCCTCCTCGGAATCAACCTTGGCTGTGCGCCAAAACATTTCAAAGAGCCAAGCACGTAAAGTCACGGAATACTTGGCGATCCAGTGCTGTGTGTTGTCAAACATAAAACCAGGGAGCCCAGCTCAGCAGGTTGTGGCTTTTTTTTTTGAGTACTAATATTTTGTTTTTTTTAAAAAAAAAGGGCTGTTTCTTTAGATCAAAGGGGGCTAATTTAATTTAAAACAGCAGCCCAAACTCAGGTATGACGGGCTAAAAATGTTGAGGCAGGCAGCTTTGATTGGAGTCTCGTAAAAGTGAGGTCGGGATGTCTGGCAGTGGTTATGCAGACACTTAGATCATCATTTCCTGTTTGGGCTGAATTTCAGTGGCAGCTCTGCCCCTCCCCCCTCCCCCACCCCCCACCCCCCCTCCCCACAACCATCATTCCATCTGGTTCTGATCCAGCCAGAATTAGTGATCTCATGGAGAAAGACATTACTGCTTGCTGCATGTGCTTGCGTGGTATGTGCCTCTGTGTTTGTGTGTCTCTCCCTCTCTTGTCTCATTACCCGCCCCCCCCCCCCCACCGCTTTCAACGTACCAGGGCCTCTTTGGAAACTGCCGCTCAGTGAGGCTAACAGCTCTGACACAGTTGGAGCCAAGACCGTCCCTCCGTGGGATCGCCATGTGTGCCTCCCAGCGCTGTGGGTTGCGCCCGACACCCCGCACTGCTCACCGGGCAGGATGACCGCTCCACCTGGTCCCGTACAGGCTACCCAAAGCGCTGGTCTCTGGGGATCTGTATTCTCCCCCCCCCCCACACCCCCCTGCCCCCCACCTTCCCCCAACGCTACGGAGTCAAGTTGCCAACTTCTGAGCTCTCCCAGGCAGAAAGGCTGTGGGTTCGGATCTGACTTCAGAGACGTGATCGCAAGATCCGGGCTGACCCTCTCGGGGAGTGCTGCACTGTCGGAGGTGCCGTCTTCCGGTTGCGCTGGTTACTGATCGGGGGCTGGAATCCCAGGCGGTTAATTCTTCTCCCACTCCCTCCCACCCCTCTTCCCCACACTTTACCGAAGCAGTCCCGACACTAATCATTCGAAGACCAGCTGTGTTGGCGCAGACTGTGGCAAGGGGGGTTGCAGCTGGGATCTTGCTGTGCAGCTTCGGATTGACTCACTTCGCCCATGGCGGGGGCCGCATGTGTGCAAGCCTAGAGGGAAAAAAAAAACTTGTGTTCCTATAGCGCCTTTCACAACCATGTTACAGCCAATGAGGCACTTTTCAAGTGTTGTCACTGTTGTCATGTAAGAAACTCAGCAACCAATTTGCGCACAGCAAGATCCCGCCAACAGCAATGTGACAATGACCCAGATCATCTGTTTTTTTTTAGTGATGTTGGTTGAGGGAGAAATATTGGCCCCAGGACACCGGGGAGAACTCCCCCCACCTGCTCCTCTTCCAATAGTGGCCTCGGTTTCAAAGACGACACCTCCGACAGTGCAGCACTCCCTCAGCACTGCTTGAGATTACCATGGGGAGGGAGGGGAATAATGAAATGTCGCTGTCTGTAACGGAGTGAAATGCAAAGCTTTGCAGGAAGATTGATTCTCATTCATACAGCACCATTCACTGCCTTGGGACATCCCAAAGCGTACACTGGACTCTCCCCTCACACCCGCCTCTCCTCTGACACTGGGCTCATTGCCTCCTCTGCCTGTTCACCATCGGTCACCTGCACAGCCACCTTTCCCTCTGGAACTGTCCCCCTGCCGACATGCTTTTGGCCACCTGTCCGCAGCTGCCTTGAACCACTGCAGTCTGTGTGGTGCGGGTATGCCCACAGTACTGTTAGGGAGGGCGTTCCCGGATTTTTGACCCAGCGACAGTGAAGGGGATGGCCGCGATATTTCCAAGTCCGGATGGTGTGTAACTTGGAGGTGTTGGTGTTCCCATGCACCTGCTGCCCTTAAACCCTGCATTTAGTTTAGTTTAGAGATACAGCACTGAAACAGGCCCTTCGGCCCACCGAGTCTGTGCCGACCATCAACCTCCCATTTATACTAATTCTATACTAATCCCATATTCCTACCACATCCCCACCTGTCCCTATATTTCCCTATCACCTACCTATACTAGGGGCAATTTATAATGGCCAATTTACCTATCAACCTGCAAGTCTTTGGCATGTGGGAGGAAACCGGAGCACCCGGAGGAAATCCACGCAGACACAGGGAGAACTTGCAAACTCCACACAGGCAGTACCCGGAATTGAACCCGGGTCGCTGGAGCTGTGAGGCTGCAGTGCTAACCACTGCGCCACTGTGCCGTCCCATTAAAATTTGAAAGAAGGACTTGCATTGTGCTAAATATGTAGAACCTTTCATCACCTCACTCAAGCAGCCCAAAGTGCTTTGTGTATGGTGCTGGGAAGTGCACCCATGGTCTTTTTTTTTGACAAATTTGATTGCAACCAGTTGTCCAGATGGAACTGTCTGGCGTCTCTTTCTCTAATGGAGAGGCACGGCTCTGAACTGTGCCAGGCCGACGGGGGGGGAGAAAGTGCCCAAGCGCCGCAGCGCCGCTGGTATTGGCATGGGCATCCGCCTTTGATACATCAATGGTCCCAACACCACGATATGGTGTGCGTTTATGGCCAGACCGGACTATTGAGCGCAAGTTCTGCCCCGGGGGCCGGAGCAGTGCGTCTCTCCCAGTACCTTCGGGCTCTCGTGCTCTGGTTCGAGGGCGGAGAGGGTTAACTGTGCAACGAGCCGCCCCTGCAGACAGTGAGCGAGCTTGGGGCCCACGTTTGGCGGATGGCTCTGTATTGGGAAGTGGGATGATGAATGACTTCATTATCTTCGAACAGACTCTCCCATTCAGTGTCTCTCCACGCTTGTTAAAGCAGAGAGCGAGAGAGGGTTTGGGGGTCAGCAGGAAGTGAATCTCAGTGGAGCGCCAGCCCAGCAGGAGCTAGTAAAGGGAGGGGGGGGGGGGGGGGAGGGGGGAGTGTGAGGAGGACACTCCAAATCCTCCTGGAGAGAGACATTCTCCTCTTTGTTTGCTGCCTTTTTCTGAGTTTCTCATCCTCTTTCTCGATCCTTAATTCTCTTTCTCTTTCACGTCCTCTTTCCTTTTTCTTTGCCCCCCCTCCCCCCACATTCCTGCTTTCTTCCCCTTGCACTCCATCTCCCTTTCTCATTGCCTCTTTCCCCTCTTCGTCTCTCCTCTTCCTCACTCTTTCCGTCACCACCTCTTTGTAACTGTCTCGCACCCTCTCCTCCCTCCCTCCCTCCCTTTTAACATTGCCATGCTGCTCTTTAAAACGCGTTGAAATATATGAGCACCCTCTTGATTCACTGGAGCATGCTCGCAGAACCTGCTCAAAGGAGCCCAGTTTTAAGTCACTCTGCGGGGGGCGGGGGGGGGAGGGAGAGGGTCTGTTGCTGTCGCAAGCTGAACATGGTAAAAAATTAGATATTGAAATACAGGATAAAATTTCAACATTTTTGATCGAGGTGTACAAGATTATGACAGGTTTAGATAAGGCAGACAAAGAAAAACTGTTCCCATTAACTGATACAATGACCAGGGGACACAGATTGAAGGTTTTAGGTAAGAGATGGTTGGGGGGGGGTGGGGGCGGGGATGTGAGGAACAACTTTTATATGCAGCGAGTGGTAACCTGGAACTCGCTGCCCACGAGTGCAGTGGAAGTGGAGACGATGAATGATTTCAACAGGAAATCGGATGGGCACTTGAGGGAAATAAACTTGCAGGGCTCCGGGAAATGGGAGTGATTGGATTGCTCTAAGGAGAGCCGGCATGGACTTGATGGGCTGAAAGGCCTCGTCTGTGTCGTTATGACCCTATGACAGTCCAAAACCAGCTGCCCTGATTTCAGTCGCCCGTGTCAAGAACTAGACCAAGCAGCCAGGTGCCAATACATGGGATGGGTGTCCCAGTACTGTCCATCTCGCCTCCATCCACACACTTTTATCTTTCCTGTAACGTCCACCACCAGCTTTCTCTCCTCCGAAACTCTTGCTACATTGGGACCTTACTCAAGTGACTGCCAGTCGGGTCTGGGCAGAGACGGTGAATTCTGACCAACATTTCAGCCGAGAGGTGTGTATTATCCCAGGATGCCTCTGCTCTTCTTCCAGTAGGGCTCTTTCAGGTCCACCTGAGAGGGGCAGATGAGGGCCCCCGGTTTAATGTCTCATCCTGAAAGGCGCACCTCCAACAGTGCAGCACTCCCTCAGCGCTGGCACTGGGCGTGTCAGCCTGGATTTTGGTTGAATTTGCTTTCTTCCGCTGGCGGTTAGCCTGATGGATCGAGCTGGCCGCGATGGGCGCCCCCTTCTCCAGCCAATGTTGCTGAGGTTTCTGCGGTGCTGACGTCCCGCGTTACACGCCAACTTAGCAGATAAGCCAGTCGACAACCTGCACTTATGTGGCGCCGGTAACGTCAAGACAAAAATCCGACACCGAGCCACGTGAGGAGATATTGGGGACGGGCGACCAAAAGCTCGGTCAGAGAGGTTGGTTTTAAGGAGCGTTTTAAAGGAGGAGAGAGAGGTGGGGAGGTTTAGGGAGGGAATTCCGGAGCTTGGGGCCCCCAGGCAGCTGAAGGCCCGGCCGCCAATGGTGGAGCGTTGGGAATCGGGGGTGGGGGGAGGGGGGGAGCGATATGCAAGAGGCCGGAATTGGAGGAGCACAGAGATTGCGGAGGGTTGAGAAGTTTAGAGATGGGGTAACGTCCTGCATTTCATGGTTTATTTTTTACAAACGGATGCACAGCCCGCGTAAAGATCACAGGCCGGTTGATGGTGTCTGTCCCTTATGTTTATTTACCAAACAGAAATGCAATCTAACAAGTGTTAGATTGGCCCACAGTTGGAACCTCAGTGTAATTTTGTGCTGTTAAGTGTGTGACTGCCAACTTGTTACCTCTTAATAACTCCATAGTTGATCATGAGTGATGATCCGACACTGACATACTGGAGATATATCGGAGGGTACAAAGCAGTCAGGCAGCCAGCCCAAGATACCCCTACCCCACGAGACACTAACCCATATCCAAAATCATATTTAAGGGATTGCGTCTGTTTTAAAAAATAATTTTACGGAATTCCCTGTTAGCACATTTATATACTTATTTTCCATCGTTGCAGTCTCTCTCTTTATCTCTGCGTCTTGCTTCTCCCCCGCCCTCGCCTGAGGCACTGACTGTCTCTCGAGGGTACAGTGATGTGGGCAGCAGATATTCGATGACCCAAGTGCCCATTCTCTATGGGAGAGGCTCAACAGTATCGCTGGATGTGGGTGTGGAATGTTGGGGGGGGGGGACAGGGCTGCTATTCGACTGCGTTCGGCAGCGTAGCCAAGCTTGCCCTCGCACGCACGTGCGAGCACTACCAGCAGGAAGCGCTGGGTGATGATCAGGAGAGCTGGCTGTTGTTTTGTTTCTGCCCCCTGCGCGGGGGTTTGAGGCCGACCGTAGTAACGGAATTGCTGCGCTCCGTCGACTCGACCCGGCGTGATCGAATGTGGGACCTCCTTCTTCTGGATGGCTCTGAATCATGTGGCACAGAAGGAGGCCATTCGGCCCTTCGTGCCTGTTCCGGCTCTTTCCTGTCATTTTTTGAACGCCTCGATTTAAGTCTCCCATTGAAGCCGCTCTGTTCTAAGGAGAACAATCCCAGCTTCTCCAAGTCTCGCCACAGAACTGAGGTAGTGCCTCCAGCCCGTGTTGTTTGCTCCCAGCTGTTTACCGCTCCCACGGGCGACAGGGTTCCAGGAGCGTCTCCCTCTGCGGTCAAGTTGATGGACTGTATCTGACCACCTCCCCGACATGGGTACTACTGGTAGAAGAGCAGGGAAGATCCCCCGCCCCGCACCTTGGGTCCTGCCCAATATTTATCCCTCATCAGAATTGCCTGCGGGTTGTGACTCCAGCTGACTCTCTGCTTTGCCTGAAGTGATAATCTTTCTGCGAAAGGATTAAATTGGTCCCTTTTCAGTCGTGCAGTCTGCTCTGTTTAAGGTGCGTTGGCTGCAACCAGCTTATTCAGCACAGGCCAGTGGCTGTACGGTGCTGGCCACACTGATCAGTGCAGATACCCAACACTGATAGGGTGGAGAGCTGTGTTTTGAGTGTCAACATCTCTACAGGTCCATGTGTGGCCTAAATACAGTAATGTTTTTCTGTTGCCTGTGTCCTAACTCGCATCGGGTCTCGTTCACCTGTCACCACCCCACCATCCAACACCCTGCGCGCACTGATTTACATTGTCTCCCTGTCCCTCGCTCCCTCCCGATCTCTCTCACCTCCTCCAGCCCCAACAACCCTCCAAGATCTCTGCGCTCCTCCAATTCCAGCCTCTCGCCCATCCCCCGATTCCCATCGCTCCACCATTGGTGGCCGTGCCTTCAGCTGCCTGGGCCCGAAGCTCTGGAATTTCCTCCCTAAACCTCTCCGCCTCTCTCTCTCTTTTATTTCTCTCTCTCCCCATTTCGCTCTCTCTCTCTCCCCATTTCGCTCTCTCTCTCTCCCCATTTCGCTCTCTCTCTCTCCCCATTTCGCTCTCTCTCTCTCCCCATTTCGCTCTCTCTCTCTCCCCATTTCGCTCTCTCTCTCTCCCCATTTCGCTCTCTCTCTCTCCCCATTTCGCTCTCTCTCTCTCCCCATTTCGCTCTCTCTCTCTCCCCATTTCGCTCTCTCTCTCTCCCCATTTCGCTCTCTCTCTCTCCCCATTTCGCTCTCTCTCTCTCCCCATTTCGCTCTCTCTCTCTCCCCATTTCGCTCTCTCTCTCTCCCCATTTCGCTCTCTCTCTCTCCCCATTTCGCTCTCTCTCTCTCCCCATTTCGCTCTCTCTCTCTCCCCATTTCGCTCTCTCTCTCTCCCCATTTCGCTCTCTCTCTCTCCCCATTTCGCTCTCTCTCTCTCCCCATTTCGCTCTCTCTCTCTCCCCATTTCGCTCTCTCTCTCTCCCCATTTCGCTCTCTCTCTCTCCCCATTTCGCTCTCTCTCTCTCCCCATTTCGCTCTCTCTCTCTCCCCATTTCGCTCTCTCTCTCTCCCCATTTCGCTCTCTCTCTCTCCCCATTTCGCTCTCTCTCTCTCCCCATTTCGCTCTCTCTCTCTCCCCATTTCGCTCTCTCTCTCTCCCCATTTCGCTCTCTCTCTCTCCCCATTTCGCTCTCTCTCTCTCCCCATTTCGCTCTCTCTCTCTCTCCCCATTTCGCTCTCTCTCTCTCTCCCCATTTCGCTCTCTCTCTCTCTCCCCATTTCGCTCTCTCTCTCTCCCCATTTCGCTCTCTCTCTCTCTCCCCATTTCGCTCTCTCTCTCTCTCCCCATTTCGCTCTCTCTCTCTCTCCCCATTTCGCTCTCTCTCTCTCTCTCCCCATTTCGCTCTCTCTCTCTCTCCCCATTTCGCTCTCTCTCTCTCTCCCCATTTCGCTCTCTCTCTCTCTCCCCATTTCGCTCTCTCTCTCTCTCCCCATTTCGCTCTCTCTCTCTCCCATTTCGCTCTCTCTCTCCCCATTTCGCTCTCTCTCTCTCTCCCCATTTCGCTCTCTCTCTCTCTCCCCATTTCGCTCTCTCTCTCTCTCCCCATTTCGCTCTCTCTCTCTCTCCCCATTTCGCTCTCTCTCTCTCCCATTTCGCTCTCTCTCTCTCCCCATTTCGCTCTCTCTCTCTCCCCATTTCGCTCTCTCTCTCTCCCCATTTCGCTCTCTCTCTCTCCCCATTTCGCTCTCTCTCTCTCCCCATTTCGCTCTCTCTCTCTCCCCATTTCGCTCTCTCTCTCTCCCCATTTCGCACTCTCTCTCTCCCCATTTCGCTCTCTCTCTCTCCCCATTTCGCTCTCTCTCTCTCCCCATTTCGCTCTCTCTCTCTCCCCATTTCGCTCTCTCTCTCTCCCCATTTCGCTCTCCCTCTCTCCCCCTTTTGCTCTCCCTCTCTCCCCCGCTCCCTCTCCCTCCCTCCCTCTCCCTCCCTCCCTCTCCCTCCCCCTCCCTCCCTCCCCCTCCCTCCCCCTCCCTCCCTCCCCCTCCCTCCCTCTCCCTCCCTCCCTCTCCCTCCCTCTCCCTCCCTCTCCCTCCCTCCCTCCCCCTCCTCCCTCCCCCTCCCTCCCCCTCCCTCCCTCTCTCTCCCTCCCTCCCTCTCTCTCCCTCCCTCCCTCTCCCTCCCTCCCTCCCTCCCCCTCCCTCCCTCTCCCTCCCTCCCTCTCCCTCTCCCTCCCTCTCCCTCCCTCTCTCCCTCTCCCTCCCTCTCCCTCCCTCTCCCTCCCTCTCCCTCCCTCTCCCTCCCTCTCCCTCCCTCTCCCTCCCTCTCCCTCCCTCCCTCTCCCTCGCTCCCTCTCCCTCCCTCCCTCTCTCCCTCTCCCTCCCTCTCTCCCTCTCCCCTCCCTCTCCCTCCCTCCCTCTCCCTCCCTCCCTCTCCCTCCCTCTCCCTCCCTCTCCCTCCCTCTCCCTCCCTCCCTCTCCCTCCCTCTCCCTCCCTCCCTCTCCCTCTCCCTCGCTCCCTCTCCCTCTCCCTCTCCCTCTCCCTCTCCCTCTCCCTCCCTCTCCCTCCCTCTCCCTCCCTCTCCCTCCCTCTCCCTCCCTCTCCCTCCCTCTCCCTCCCTCTCCCTCCCTCTCCCTCCCTCTCCCTCCCTCTCCCTCCCTCTCCCTCCCTCTCCCTCCCTCTCCCTCCCTCTCCCTCCCTCTCCCTCCCTCCCTCTCCCTCTCCCTCTCCCTCGCTCCCTCTCCCTCTCCCTCTCCCTCTCCCTCTCCCTCTCCCTCTCCCTCTCCCTCCCTCTCCCTCCCTCTCCCTCCCTCTCCCTCCCTCTCCCTCCCTCTCCCTCCCTCTCCCTCCCTCTCCCTCCCTCTCCCTCCCTCTCCCTCCCTCTCCCTCCCTCTCCCTCCCTCTCCCTCCCTCTCCCTCCCTCTCCCTCCCTCTCCCTCCCTCCCTCTCCCTCTCCCTCGCTCCCTCTCCCTCTCCCTCTCCCTCTCCCTCCCTCTCCCTCCCTCTCCCTCCCTCTCCCTCCCTCTCCTCCCTCTCCCTCCCTCTCCTCCCTCTCCCTCCCTCTCCCTCCCTCTCCCTCCCTCTCCCTCCCTCTCCCTCCCTCTCCCTCCCTCTCCCTCCCTCTCCCTCCCCCTCCCTCCCTCTCCCTCCCTCCCTCTCCCTCCCTCCCTCTCCCTCCCTCCCTCTCCCTCCCTCCCTCTCCCTCCCTCCCTCTCCCTCCCTCCCTCTCCCTCGCTCCCTCTCCCTCCCTCCCTCTCCCTCCCTCCCTCTCCCTCGCTCCCTCTCCCTCGCTCCCTCTCCCTCGCTCCCTCTCCCTCGCTCCCTCTCCCTCGCTCCCTCTCCCTCGCTCCCTCTCCCTCGCTCCCTCTCCTCGCTCCCTCTCCCTCGCTCCCTCTCCCTCGCTCCCTCTCCCTCCCTCCCTCTCCCTCCCTCCCTCTCCCTCCCTCCCTCTCCCTCCCTCCCTCTCCCTCCCTCTCCCTCCCTCCCTCTCCCTCCCTCTCCCTCCTCTCCCTCCCTCTCCCTCCCTCTCCCTCCCTCTCCCTCCCTCTCCCTCCCTCTCCCTCCCTCCCTCTCCCTCCCTCTCCCTCCTCCCTCTCCCTCCCTCCCTCTCCCTCCCTCTCCCTCGCTCCCTCTCCCTCCCTCCCTCCCTCCCTCTCTCCCTCTCCCTCCCTCTCTCCCTCTCCCTCCCTCTCCCTCCCTCTCCCTCCCTCTCCCTCCCTCTCCCTCCCTCTCCCTCCCTCCCTCTCCCTCCCTCCCTCTCCCTCCCTCCCTCTCCCTCCCTCCCTCTCCCTCCCTCCCTCTCCCTCCCTCTCCCTCCA